>NW_010358151.1:511726-529132 GCF_000414095.1 Morus notabilis | reverse complement strand
ATTTAAAAAAAAAAAAAAAAAAAAAAAAAAAAAAAAAAAGAAGAAGAACAAAAGCCTCAAGAGACGCTCACTAGGTGTCCCCGGTAAGCACTTTGTATCTTGATGGCAGCCAAGTTGGGGTCCAACTTTCTGAAAAGTTGGCAAGACTCCGAAGCACCTGTGAGCCGCACAACCTCGGCTGCTGCCTGTGCAGCGGCAACGGCAGCCTCAGCCGCGGCGGCTGTTGCCATGGCAACATTTAAAGCATGTTTCTTCTGCTCTTCTGCTACCTCACTCAGTGTCCTTTCCAACCCCATAAGTGCAGGGCATTGCTTACGTTGAAGCCTTCCCAAATCCCATCCCCACTCCTTTGCTCTCTGAAAACAAATAGATGAATAAATAAAGTTAATGCAATATTAATCAATAGAATGTAAAGATATATATAATGTTATAAAGTTCTATAAATAAGCCCTTTTGTACCCTTGGCTTTTCTTTACATGAAAACAGCTGCTTCACCCAGCCAAACCAGCTCTTCTTCTTTGCCATTGGAAAATGGTGATCATACTAATTCTAGAGATTCATCAACATCACCTAGCTTTTATTGTACCCTATAAATAAATAAAAAAAACCTGAATAAATTTATACATGAATAATCACATCTTGTAAGACAAAATAAAATCACTCCTGTTTTATCTAATCACTAATCAAACAAAAGAAGCCCACCTCAGAATTAAGGATAAACAGTTAAAGGTTGTTAAACTCAGTGGAATATTTCCTCTCAGTTGATAATGATGAGACACATTTTCTGAAACAATCATTTACCAATCTCATAAAAACCCCATAAGTGCAGGGCATTGCTTACGTTGAAGCCTTCCCAAATCCCATCCCCACTCCTTTGCTCTCTGAAAACAAATAGATGAATAAATAAAGTTAATGCAATATTAATCAATAGAATGTAAAGATATATATAATGTTATAAAGTTCTATAAATAAGCCCTTTTGTACCCTTGGCTTTTCTTTACATGAAAACAGCTGCTTCACCCAGCCAAACCAGCTCTTCTTCTTTGCCATTGGAAAATGGTGATCATACTAATTCTAGAGATTCATCAACATCACCTAGCTTTTATTGTACCCTATAAATAAATAAAAAAAACCTGAATAAATTTATACATGAATAATCACATCTTGTAAGACAAAATAAAATCACTCCTGTTTTATCTAATCACTAATCAAACAAAAGAAGCCCACCTCAGAATTAAGGATAAACAGTTAAAGGTTGTTAAACTCAGTGGAATATTTCCTCTCAGTTGATAATGATGAGACACATTTTCTGAAACAATCATTTACCAATCTCATAAAAGGTAAAAAAAAAAAATATATATATATATATATATATGTACTAAAGAATTCCAAGAACAAAAACTTACCAAACTAGAGGAATTTCTTAAAGAACAAGAAATACTTGAAAAATGAAACTCAGACCGTACAGAAATTCAGAGAATCAAAACTTATCCACAGCATCAATTATTGAGAGAATTATGGATCAAACCTGTGAAAAAGTAGATAATAAATGAGAAAAACAAAACAAAAGAAGAAACCTTTATTAAACATCATTTAGTGGTACTTCAACTGAATTCCCATACGTTGTGAAAGGTCAATTTCTCTGGCTATAACCTCTTTGTTTTCAAAAATACCACTTAATTACACAATCAAAACAGAAGCAAAAAAACTCTGCAAAGAGAAAGTTGGTGAAAAACCATTACTTTGTTGTTCTAATGGCGGCAAGCAGCAGGCACTAAGTAATGAGTCATGACTTGTATTCTGTTTGTGATGACTTAAGAGGAAGACTGTCCCCCTTTGTGTCTCTTTCTCTCTCTTCCAACTGTCACTTCCATAACTGCCAATGACCAGTTAAAATGTCCGTTTTTAACCAATTTTACTCATATGCCCTCCTCAGAAATATTTCATCTTTTTGACAAGGTTTGGCGTGTGCAACACAAAGCAGAAGAATGAAAATGATTTGCCCCATGTGTCAATATTTCAATATTTTGAGAAGATGCTATTTTGGGTCCATTTTTGTTTCCCATCTTGAGCCAAGAAGTTTAATTAATCCCTATAATTATGACTTATGGGGAGTGCTTCAATTTGTTGTGTCTTCAAACTTTTATCACGTAATAATTTTCTCTGGCGCATATTTGGTAATTACGGTAAAGGATAGCATATTTTGTCATAATGTTTGTATATATTATGACTGCGGGTTTGTTACGTGGAAAAGCACACCCCTACATCTAAGTATTAGAAAAATAGACTGAAATAAAAATAGAGAAAACAAAGAATTAAGTAATTCAGGAAAATTTTCTACGTTCACGGAAGATGGAGAAAAACTCGCTAATAATTTTAGAATTACATACTCAACAAATTTTCTTACTTTCTCTCTCTACCTAAAACCGATTAGAACATCTCCACTACAATGTTATATTTGATGTGCCATTTGCAAATTTAACGTCTGAGTGTAAAAAACACTCTCTAATATAATGCTATTTATTGTGCCAAATTTTTCATATGTTATACTTTGTGGTAAATTTCTCACCAAGAATAGCATATAAGAAATTTAACATTTGATTGCTATTAGTTGAAATATTTACTTTTTCATATAACCAATGCAACTTTTGTATTTTTTAATTATTTTAAAGATAAAAGTTTACTTTTACAAGTTTCAAAGCTTAACAATTATGGCAAAAAATAGATTTAACATTTCAAATAACATTATGCATTGAAATAAAAATGAAAATAACATATTATATCACACTTTTTGATGATAAATATATAATTAGCATTATCATTTAAACTCTTAGCTATATCTCTCCTTACTTTTCTCTCTTTCTCTTAAAAAGAGTCACCTTTTTATGAGCATATAAAATCTTATACAAAACACTTATTTATAGACTTTTAATGAGCCATAAAATAATCCTTACCTAAAAATTAAAAAACAGTAACTTACCTAAAAAATAATTTGAGACACTTACCCAATAAGTTATAAGCACTAATTTCATTTCACTTCTAATATTAACGTGTTTAATTGGTTCAAATTCTCCCACAAAAATTCCAAAATATATACATAATGAATATAATATTAATGTCTACTAATCTCTTGATGCCAGAGCACACACGTTTTTGAAACATCAAATTAAAATCATACCGCATCCTAACAGTAAGCAAATGTAACTCAAAGCTAGTCTCAGATAATTGTGTTGCGTTAGTTAAAAGTTGGTGTCTAATAATTTTTTTGTTAAGTTATTGTGAATATCAAAAATAAAATTTAGGTGTTTGGTTTATGAAAATATATAACAACTAAAACAGTCATAATTTATTTTCATTTAATAAATATTGGGTGAAAGTTTTATAGTTTTAATTATTATATTTCTAATATTAAGGTCAGCATTCAAATTTTCTACCCCAAAATTCTAGAAATTATATTTAAGTTTTATTATCTTAAATATATTTAAAAAGAAACAAATTTACATTTTTTAAAGGAATAAATTTATACATAAAATACTTAATTATTGAAAATATTTGTGTAAAATTCGAAATATTGTGCTTAACTAAAAATAATAGTGATAATGAGAAAATTAATCAATAGAATTATAACTCTTTATAGAACTTTTTCGGTTACCTACCCTAAAATTCTTCTGATATATTTCAGGGTGGTTAGTAACAACATTAACATGTCAAATCAAAGTTAATTAACAAAAAACAAATCAAAGTTAATCAAACCTCGCCAACTTCATGAATTAATAGCGAGATTGGCAAATGTTACTTTTCTGCGTCATGTTTTGATTTGAAGTTTGATTGAAGAAGTTCGAAGGCATTATCCATGTCGTTGTTCACCAGAATTAAGACCCACAATTCCTCTTGTTTTTGACTTTTATTTTATTTTATCTCCCTCATGTTCTTGACTTCTTTAATTGTCGGTATTGAGTCATCTTTCATTTATTAGCATGTTGACATGATGCTACGAAAAAAAAAATCAGTACTTAAAAATTCCTAAATTAGTACTTTGGAAATCATAAAAAAGCCGTCTTATCCGTAAGATTAATTTTCTGACTGTTAAATTTGATTAAAATCAATCAAACTAAAATAATGTACAGAACAAACAATTTTTGATACAGATCGGAGGGTTGAAAAATAAAAAACTATGGATAGTTTTATTTTTTTAGTCTTATTGGAGATACTCCCTCATAAAATATGACTTTAATATCATTACACGATAACTTGATCGAACCAATATAAATTAATTATAATTGCACCCCTAGTCTAGCGGTTAAGTTTCACATGACTCCACTTTATAGTTCATAATATACATAATAATAATACAAAGTTCTTCACTTTTGAATTTGAAACTTTGAATTGGTGCTACGTACTTTTGTGGGAATTATATGAAATTCTAGAGGAAGCAGTTAATGAACAAACATGCTTGAAAAACTGAAAGTATAGTAGTTTCTTCCAGTAGATAGAAAGTCTACATAAGAAAGCTGCTAGAAAATATTTCTTTTTAGAAAATTCAAATTTAATTTGGACTTTTTGGTCTGAAAGACAATAAATATTCGCCTCGTTCATTTTACCGATTCGAGTTTTCTACAGTAAAAAGCTGTCAGAAAATGTCACATCTAACTTTTTCTGCTATAGTGAAAAACTCTCAGAAAATGTCACATCTCAATTCGAATTGAAAACTCAAATCCGTGAAGTGAACGAGGCCATTCTAAACTCTTTTCTCTTCTTCTATGGCTTTAAATTGAATATTTCTAATTCGGATATAATGTATAGTGGGGTGTATAATTTACATGTTAAGCCACAAAAAGACTGGTCCCCTTTTGCCCTGCTCATGAACCATGCATGTTAACAAGTTCCGAGTCCTGAAATGAGAACTTTAGACTTCATATTCTGGCCCAGCAAAAGTAAATCACAAAGTAGCTTTTGAGCTGTTTAATATCCATTGAACCAAAAAGCCTTATTTATTCATTTTTTTGATAGAGGAATCACAAGCTTTTGAATGCAAAGAATTCAGTGAAGCTTTTGCCTGGCAAAACTAAATTGGGCTGCCTTGAGTTGTCCCAATAAGAAGACCATAAAAGTGGCTTTTGAGCTGTTCACGGCCCTTTCTTTTTTCAGCACTATAACAAAAGTTGCTGATATTTACCTCTAACCAAATTTTGGATAATACTATGAATTTGATTATGTGCTTATGAAATAAGATTGTACGAGTCCAATAAAACCGGATATTAATAACCATGGGGTAATATATTACTATTTTGATCAATACTTTAAGATCTTAAACAACTTTGTAATAGAGATTACTGAATTCAAGTATTGATTTGTACATTCTAAAAATTGTCCTCTTGTTTCCAATCTCTTTTAATAATTTAATGCAAAATAATAATGATAATAATACTATTGTACGATAACATATATATTCAGAAAAGCTCTTTTTTTTTTTTTTTTTTTTTTTTTTTTTTTTTTTTTTTTTTTTTATGCTGAAATTTGTGCAATGAACAGACAAGTGGCCCTTTTCGTTTTATATTAGTTGATTATAGTAGAAAAAAAACATTTATTAATTATTTTCCTTTAAGTTTAAAGCAAAAGAATATCCCTTCAAAGAAGAAAAAAAAGAAAGAAAAAGAATGATGACAATTATCTATGCTTAGATTCTTTTAATGAAGTTGCTTTTGAGGAATAAATATGGATCAACCAAATCATCACTCTTAAGTTAAAAGAAGTTGACCATCTTGGCATGGCAATATTAAAATGAAATGCATGTGATAAGTTTGATTATATACAGCCAAGAGCCTTTTCTACCTTGCATTAAAATGTTGAAAAGAAAGCTTCCCATCATAAGGTACCTTCAGCGTGGTTATAATTACATACATGCAAACTTTGAATTTTGGTGGTATTGATGTATTGATTCACTTAGGCCGTTTAATTTGTTGATTTGAGTTGAGATGTGACTTTATGTGAGAGCTTTTTATTATAGCAAAAAAGTTAGATGTGACTGTTTTTGAAAAGTTTTTACTGTAACAAAACTCGAATTCTAAACTCGAATCGGTAAAATAAACAGGGCCTTAATTTTGGTTGTTGAATCAGAATATTTAAAATTTTTTTTTTTTTGAATTGTTAGTGTTATGCTTGCTTCTTGTAAGAACAATAATATGTCTACTAGCCAAGCCACATGATCATGACCATAAGTTGTTGATCAAACCATGAGGCCACACCTTATAATGTTGAGATTATACAAGAATTTAGTACAATGAAGCCATATTATTAATGTGCGGCCCTTTTTTTTTTTTTTTTTTTTTTTGGGAGAAAGAGGGAAATAGGCCAAGACTTAAAATGAATTAAAATTAATAGGCCAATAGTTTACATAAGTTAATAAATAGGCCAAATTACTGTTTTCGTCCATAATTTGTCTGGTTATGAATCATAACTTGACAAGTTATGGCCTATTAATTTCTATAATTAAAAGTTGGCCTATATACTTCCTTAAGCTTTTTATATTTGCCTATTTTCTACTATTTCTGTTTTTTTTTTTATAGAAAAGAATAAGGTTTGTTACGGTTTTGGACAGGTGTATTATTTATGTCAATCTAAATAATTGGGTGCCAACATTACTTTTTCTTTTTCTCTTTCTCTTTTTTAATTGAATGATAATAGTTTATTTTTTAATATGGTGGCATAAGCAATACTTTTTAATTATCTTCGGTGGTATTTAATGTTTTCCCCGTTTTTTCTAGCCTTTTATCAAATTTATCTCCTTTCTAGAGTACTTCAAATGCCCTACCCTTTAGGTGGTAATCTAGTGGGTACTCATGTGTAACCGGACCCATTTAAGGCCCAATTCACTCCTAACTTCTCCTAAGCCTTTGGACTCTTATTCTGACATCAAAATAAGTTTACAATTTGGTAATAACTCTAAAAATACAGATCCAAAGTCATAGAATGATTTTACCCTCTTACTTTATTCCAAATGGCTATTTTACCCCTCTATTATTCCTACTTTTCCTTCTAGGATTTCTTTCATAACATGAAGACTTTTCACCACGCCTAACTTTTTCATGCAGACTCTAGGATGTTCTCAAACCCACACAAAATTACCATCCATCATTTTATTTTTCTTAGGTTTAATATTTCCTTGTTTTCTCATCGGTAGAACCTTGAAACTCAAAACCAGTGTTCCGAATTCATGCCAAGTCAAAATAGTCTAAAATTTTGATATTAGACTCTTAACATAACATATTATTCCCAATTCTGGAGAAGTCAATTTCACTCGCATAAAGTTTGGTGTTTTAGTCTTGGGTTGCACTGTGAAAACACTTATTTGAGACATTGATTTAAAAATCTATAAATAATTGTACAAAAATCATTTTCAATCCCTGATGGCTTGTTGAAAGGCTTAAAAAGTCTAGTTTCTACTCCTAAGTTCCAACAGCCGGGTTCTAAGTAAAGCTTAAACAATTACATATGTAGTTCATGCTGGTAAGTGAAAATTGCTTATTGCACATGGGAAATGGTTGAAACAAAAGTGATAACAGTGAAAATTCGTCAACAGAATAATAACAAATTTCCAAACAGTTTTTGCGAATTAAATGATCTAAAACATAATTAAAAGCGGAATTTTAATAAGAACACACAGAATTTACAGTGATTCACCATCAATTCGAGAGCTACATCCACTGTAGGGAGGAGAGAAATTTCACTATCTTTAAAGGAATTACACGCACTAATGCTTAGAGTGAGATTTTGAGATTTTTTGACTTATAATCCCTTATCTATACCCTAGGTCACCGCCCCTCCTTGTTTCCCTATTTAAATTTGGGGATATTTTTCTTATCTTTTGGGATAGTTTTCCAAAAGATAGAGATCACAATCAATCAGAACGGTTTCTTTATTTAAATTTCATATTTCTAGATTACAAATATTAAATCTTGGAATGAATCCTCCATATCTTTATCATTGCATAGCTTCGACTCTCTAAACTCTTCCTTTAACCTCTTCATTATCACCCGTGAGTGTCGTCGACCTCCTGTCCCCTCTCAAAACAGTCGACCTCTTATTCTTATCAAATGCTTCCTTGTAACGGTCGACTTCCAAGAAGGCCATATGCTAACGTGGCTCTTTGGTCTAATTTAAGTTTTATCAGAATTATAGGTACCGGTTTGAGTCTCTTTACCAAGTTTCATTGTTAAATTGATTTAGCAAATATGTAAGAAACTTAAAATAGTAAAAAAAAAAAAAAAAAAAGGGAAGTTGATATTGCGGTTCGGTAACCACCTACATCCGCAAGGCAAAGCCCACACGATGAACAATCCACTAAAAACTCAAGATTACTAGTCAATTAGACTTAGACTACCCAAGACTCTATCTCATGAAAAGACGCCTATGAACTGTAACTTCATAACGGACTTGCCTAGGGAGCATGACTCATCTTCAAAACTGCATGGTGAAATCCCTTTGTCTGGCATATCGCTCCCTCCCAAAAGCTTCAACTTCTTCTCCTGAAGAATGATAAAAGGTTGAACTCATTTCAACACTGCAAACGTCTTCTCCCGAAGACAACTACTTCTTCTTCCGAAGAATGATAATTTGTTGAAATTCCTTTGACAAAGGTTTTCTCCCTGAAAAAAAAAAAAAAAAGCCCTCTCTCGAAGTGATAAGAAAATTACAAGCCCTCACAAAAGCTTTCACAATGTAACACTGAGGCTTTAAGGGCCTACTGGGACTCTCGTGAGACTTTTATTAAATAGTTAAATTAAATAACTATCAAATTCTTCAAAGTAATCTGCTATAAAAAGTCTGTTGTAGATTTTGTTGCAACATACTGATCTGAAGGTTAACATTCCCGATTCTTGAAATCTTCTCCTGTAAAAATACATGAACCTGGACGTGTTTTTCTGAAATATTGGTGATTCATCCAGCCCAGCACATTCTCATCCATAAATCAACTATCCCATCCATTTTTAATTTACCAAGAAGGACCAAAAGTTGTCATTAGCCAAATCAATCTTAATTGATTGTCTCGAAACAATTTCTGTAAAACAAAGATTCTCCATAAATAAATCCTTGCTGCAAATCACAATCTTCTCAAACAAAATTAAGGATGCAAATCAATCCCAAAATAATGCCAAGATCCAATTCAAGCAAAAGGCAACTTTGAAAAATAGGAAACCAAAAAAAGGGCAATTGACTTTCCTAAGAACAGATATTCACAAACTACCAACCTTTCAAAAAGATATTTTCTGTTGTCAGTCAACTTTTAATCAGATCATCATCAAATCATGTCTAAAATAATGCGAACACAAGAATTAATCAAATCTGAAAATGACAATCAAAACTGAAATCCCAACGACATTGTTCAGACGTTGAAAAGGACAGCATTAAGAATATGTTCGTCAAAGAAATGTATTGGCTAACAAAGAAATCAAGAACCTCGTGATAACGACATATATCACAAGTTGTAATTTAATAAAGACACCAATTATTTTGGGAAGCGTGCGCTTTCTAGAAAGAAAGTAAAGAATTATTGAAGCATTCATTTATTCCAGATCAATATTAAAACAAAAATTAAAACCGACAAAGATTACTTCATCAACTGAGCATCGTACTATCTTTTTTGCAGGAAAAGGTACAACCAAAATTGATAAAATCTCGTCATCCAATTGAACTAAATTTCACTTTTTTTTTGTTTTTATATATCTGAGTGTGATGATCAATCACTCTCATAGAAGATGAAGCTCATCTTGGTCTGTACGTCGTCAATTATTTGGGTGGATTCTAGCTACGCCAAAATAAAAAATAAAAAAAAATAAAACCTTAAGCTAGATGATAGTCTTTGGTATAACTGACAAATTTTTATTAGATTCGACCATATTTGTCTACTATTAGCTTGTCATCTAACATAACACGAAAGAAGATATAACAAGGACACTTTTGATAGTACCACTGAAAAAGACGTTTAGTTCATGAATTAGAATTATGTGATTAAAATTATTTTTAATTTATGTGTATTTTTTGTGAGAAAAAATACTGTAGCGAATTACAAATTATGATTCAAATCAGAGAACGAATTCCCCAACTAAACAACCTCTAAATATTTTTTAACTAGAAGTTTTTTAACTAATTTTTTTTAATATATATTTATATCTTGTTTGATTGCATTGTGAAAAGAGACGTCCAATAGATACAATACCTAGAAATGTTCCTACCCTGAAAATCCCTATTTAATTTTGGTTGTTTCATCATGATATAAGGACGTTGCATTCTCTAATACAATGCTATTATGATGTTAATTGGCATATAACATATATATTTGGTACTACATTTAACACTAAATATAATATATATCATATTTTTGAGAGTTGATTACTTTATTTTATTTTATATTTTAATTATTTTCAAAATTAAAAATTTATCTTCCAAGTATACCCTTCACTATTCATACCAATTAGCATTGCTCAACCCACACAGTACAAAATTGTATTCACAACAAAATATATATATAGCCTATATATGAGCTCGTTCAATTCGTTAATTCGACTTGAGATGTGATATTATGTGAGAACTTTTTACTGTAACAAAAAAGTTAAATGTGACTGTTTTTGTGAACTTTTTACTGTAACAAAACTCAAATTCTAAACTCGAATCAACAAAAAAAAGGAAACTATATATATATATATATATATATATGTTGCTGTTCTTTTTGTTTGTAGACCCATATTTGACCTTTCATGCTTCATAAAAGTGGCTTTTCTTGCTTTTGATATTTTCTACATCTTGTAGGACCCAGCACCATAGCCTTTTTAGACAAAAAGAATTCATTGCCTTTTCAACCTTAACGATGCATATTCATTAAAGAATTCTGTCGCTCTCAACAGCTAACTCTCCCACTTGTCCGACTATAAGTATCCAAATATTCTTTGCAAAATTCACCAAATCCAAATCTTTAACTTATCAAACACACAGAAACCTTCACTCGATCAAGTCGTACTACTAAACATGGTTTTCACAAAGTCTCTCACTCAGACAGACGTAGAGAGCAAACTGATGGTTCCGAACGAATTCTTCAGGGAGTTTCCTCCGTCGCAGAATGGCGGCGCAGTGGATCTCCTCGTCCGAAACCAGAACGGCCTCATGTGGACGTTTCGCATGTCGAGTATCCGAGCAGGATCGAACCGATCCAAGCTCGTCGTTTCGGCGGGTTGGCTGTCGTTTGTTCGCGACAGGAAACTCCAGAGCGGTGATTGTCTCTCCATTTATAAGGAGGGAAGTGGCGAGAGAACGTACAGAATCGAAGTCAAGAGAAGAGAAAGAGGCAAGGGCTCCGATGGTGAGTGGACTCGCCTTGTGTGAAATTAATTATTAACATGTTTTTACTACTACTTAACCCAAAAGTTTTGAATGTCCTAGGGTAATTATATTAATTAGGAAGAGAAAAAAAGAAGAAGGGAAGAGTCTTTTGTACGATCGGGAGTTTTTTTATCCTATATTTGATATAATTCCTCGTGAACTTCTCTACATCGTGCTTGTGTATTACTTGTTGTGTGGGAAAATGTGAAAGACATGTAAAAGAACGATAATATGACACGTAGCCTTAACTACTCCCCGTAAAGCAACAACCCTTGACGTCTGAGGCTCCCTCCCATTCCGTTATGAAGAGCCTAAGTGAAAAGTCCAAGTTAGGGCGTCGATTCCTTCTAGCGTCGACAGATCGTACCGTCGACCTTAGGACATAGAAATCCCTCGACTGTGGAACCAACAGCTAAGAAGGACAGTTGGGTTAAGCAACACTAGCGACGAGGGGAATGCTCTTTGGAGAAAAATCTGACGTGGCAAATTGCGTACAAAAGTGGGGGATGACTGCAAGGCATGCATTTATTGCAAACTCTTAAACCGCCCCACAGGGGACAGAAAAGGGTTACAGGAAGGCACAGAGCCGTAATAGAAGACTAATTGGCTGAGTGAACAGTACTCCAAGTAATTAGTGGGCTATGTCTGGGCCTGAAAAGGGAGAGCACTTGAGTGCTTCTGCCTACGAAGGAAATCAACCCAGCGAAGGAAGCCCCCAATATAAAAAGGGCAAGACCCCATACAGGAAAGGGGTTGAGATCCGAGAGAAAAAAGAATGAGAAATAGCAATTGATGTAAATTGTAATCCCCTCAAAAGAAATATACAACCGCAGTGGATGTAGCTCTGATTTTATAGAGTGAATCACTATAAAATCTCTTATGTTCCTTATTTGTGCACACTTTTTATTAACGTACAATACACCCCTCCAACAAATTCTTACACATATTCAACACTAAGGCCGGTAATCCAGCGGAAAACCCAGAGGTAACCCGGCCTGTTTTTGTTGACGAGAATTCGCCGTCAACAATTGACGACTCCACTGGGGACCGAAAGCGTTTGACCCCCAACAACATAGTTAGTAAGCACGCCTCCAAGGAAGAGAATTGAGGCCATCAACCGAGGTAGCCAGACGGACGAAACCGCCACCCATCCAGGAAATAACGGGATGGAAGAAGATCCACGCCCGGTCAGAAACGAAGTCCCACTCCCAGACGTGCCACGGCCGGATCCTGGGCAGATGCAGGCCCAACTAACCACTCTAACCGAGCTGGTACGTGGGCTAATGACCGTGGTTGAGCGCTTAGTTGGAAGGAACTCTATGCCGCCGTTAGAAGACGCCCCGAGGCCGCTGGGACCTGCCATGGCAGGAAATCCAATGGTGGGCTGGGTGGACTCGCCTTGTGTGAAATTAATTATTAACTTGTTTTTTCTATTACTTAACCCAACATTTTTGAATGTCCTAGGGTAATTAATTATATTAATTAGGAAGAAAAAAAAAAGAAGGGAAGAGTCTTTTGTACGATCGGGAGTTTTTTTATCCTATATTTGATATAATTCCTCGTGAACTTCTCTACATCGTGATTGTGTATTACTATATAATGCGAAGTATCATACTTTTTAGACGCTTGAAGAATATTAAAACTTATTCTTTATTTCGTTGGAAGTCGTATAGTACTAATGTTAGTTTCATAGAGCTCTGGAGTCTAGAATATATTCATTGATGCCATCATGTTACGGAGCTTTCTACTATAGGAAATTAAAGAATAAAATAAGCTTTAGCTCCTCATCGTTTAAAGATAAAAAGATACACTCACTTGTAGAAATATGAGATTTCATGACTGTCAATAACCGTCGTTAGAAGATTAGACAACGGTTACGAGAATCGTCATCTAATCGAGAATCATTTTGCTGTACGATTTAACGACAGTTTTTATCTATCATTAAATAAGACATTAAATGACGGTTTATAAATAAATCCGTCGTCTAAGATATTTCTAAAATGTCAAATTTAGCGGTTAAAAACCACATTAAACGTCAGTTTCTCTAGAAACCATCGTTAAAAAGAAACATATAACGATTGTTTTAGTTAATTACCTAAAGTGTATGTTAATTATCCAAACGAGGTCTTATGTTTTGTGTGGATTAGTGGCTGGCGCGTAGCTCACTATCCTCAAGTTGAAGGTTTAACCCTCACGCACAAAACTTGTGTCGTTTTTTTTTTGTTTCCTTTTTTATTAAGTGTAAATGGTGGTTTTGGCAGTTCAATTAACTAACTATTGAAATCAATTTGACTTTTTCAGTTTTGATCGGATTTTATAGGTTTTTTTGTTTTTTTGTTTTTTACGGCCAATTTTATCATCAGAGTTGATCGGTTTTAGTTTATTTGTTTATTTGTTTATTTGTTTTTTTTTTTTTTTTTCCGGAAGTGCCCTAGTTATGAGACGATTTATATTTTCATGTCCTTTTAATTATTTGGTCTTTTGACATTGACCACAAAAGCCACTTTTCTGTTTTTCATGTCGTTTTTGTGTCTAATGTTCTCGTGTCGTGGTTTTGATTTTTGCCGTCTCTATCATTGTTCTTGTCGTCTCACATTGAAGATAAATGAACGATTCGTCGTTTTCCGTTTTAGACTTCTTGTTGGGCCTATCGGGCCCAGCCAGCCCTCGGTCGGAAAGGCCCAAAACAACCAAAGAAAGTCTGTGGAAGCAACAAAACCAGTAGTAGGAAAACATTCCCATTCCCATTCCCAAATCAACACGACTCTGATAGAGGATCGAAAATCATTATTGAAGGTGAACAGCCAGAATTACCGGAAACTCAATAATTATATGAGGGATGCTATACCATGGTCCCATTATCTTATCCTTAGGACGCTTTGCCTTCTTTTCTTGGCTTGATAGTTCTAATCACGGGGTAATAATTCTCTTATCTCCTCAAAAGAATCTTTCATTCAAGGTATTAATAATAAAGTTATTCACAACCGGCATAAAGACTGAAAGTTCATATTGATCACGAAAGCATAGAGATTAGGGTAATCAATTAGTTATTGTTTGATATGCTACCCCCAAGCTCAGAGTTTGGGAGTTGAGTTCCTTTGGTAGGAGAGCTTTGGGATCAGTGGCTGAGAGATGAGAATAAGTGCCACGGCTCCAGTTAATAATAGACTCAGGAGGTGTGGGCTATCGAACAGATTGGACCAAGATTCGACACTCGCCCGGCCTGCACTATGCCTCAAACTCTCCTGGCCCAAGGCTTGCCTACGGTCCAATTGAAGCGGAGTCAATAACATCAGTCCTTCAACTAGCGCGAGTGACTAGCCAATCCAACTAGGATCAAAAGGAAAGGCTACTCTACTAAGTTGCTTGGGCCTGGTCACCTTTCGAAGCTTTTTCCCAGTCAAGCTAGTTAGAAGAGTTCTTTGCCTGTGGAAGTGTTCGTATCCCCATCCCCATTGTAGCCAGGGACAAGGGCTCGTATTCACTCAAGTCGATTTAGTAGCAGGAGCGGCTGTAGCTTTACCAGTTGTACCTATTCCAATTGGTTAGCTGAAGCAACTGCTGGGGGTACCTATCCAACAGTCTCTGCCGCTGGTGGAACTGGATATCGATCCAGGTTCGGACGTGAGCGAAGGGAAGCCTTTGCCTCTATCCCTACTTCTTGGTCTCGATCTCGAACTCAAGCCTGAATCTTTGCTTCCTTCTACTACCAGCGGGCTAGCCTTAGTTATGATTTGTATATCGATCCCTTGGTTGGAGGACGGATCTCGCTACATACTAGAAGGATGTTTATCGCCGCATTGGAACTACCTACCATGAACCTTCTACCCCGAAATCCCACCCCTTAGAGTCCATAGGAGGTTGCGGGATGGGAAAGCCCCCTCCCCCCAAGCCGCTCCCGAAGACCTATTTGACCCTTCAACTGTCCAAGCTTTCAGTCTGTATATCAGGCCCATATAGTATGTCTGTGTAACTGTTCTGTCTGGTCAGTCTGCATTCCAGTCTAGTCAGTTTGCTTTTCAGCACTTCCGTTTCTAGTCAGTTTGCCTTCTTCCCTTCCGTTCTAGTCTTCCAGTTGACTATGTATGCTTTATCGACTTTGGCTTTTTTTCTCTCCTTAGAAACTACCACAGGAAGACAGGGAAGCCTCGGTGTGCCATCAAAATGGATTTCATTTTTAGAAAGCCTAGGACTCAGTGCATTTTGTTCTTTAGGATTAAACTTCCTTCAGGCTGGGTCAGCTTGAGGAAAGGATTTTTATCCTCGAGCCGACTCTCGTCTTGCGAGGTTCAAAATCTATAGTAAAAGGAAAAGATTTTTCTTATTTAGGTTGTGACTGGACACCACATCGGTGAGGACTGCGCTATGCCACCTGTCCTTACCTTGCTCTTGAGTTGAGCTGCAAGCTTAGAACTAGTAGAAAGTTTCAAAAAAGAACCTAGAATCTTAGAATACGATTAGAAGTTGTTTGAACTCCTAGACCGGAGAATAGCTTTCTTGTTCTTCAACCTACGGAAAAAAGCCGATAGTAGTACAGTAAGTGACGTCTTCCTCTTTAGCGCCACGCATAATTGGCTCGCGGAAATGCAGAAGGAAGAAAACCCGAACGAAAGAAAGCTGACCATGAGTTCCAATCCACTTTAGTATCTTCATCTTTATGCCACATCGCAGCCTACGCTTGAAAGCGGGAATTAGCCCAAGTGAAAGGGGCCCGCCTCCCTTTCCCCTCTCCCGCGGCCGAAAGCCTTCTCCTTGCTTCTCGACCACGGCCTCCCCCTTACCTTACGCCTTACGACGATGGAATTTCCGGGTTAACACTTTCTTTACAGTATAAAATGACGAAATATTATTTTCAACCTTGGATCGGTATATACCTCAGTATAGTCCCCTATAGGTGCCTGGGACACCCACGATCAAGAGCATCTCATCGATACTCAGGACGTGTGGGGGGGAGTTACCCCCATCCAAACCGGTAGGTTTTACCCTAACCGGATGGTGCCTTTTTTTTTTAGGATTTAAAGCGGAGATCGACACTCAGGGTGCCTTAAAGTATTATGTGAGGTATCCGTTATGAAGTGTTGATAGCACTCCACCCATCCAGTGAAACAGTTGTCTCGCTCCAGAAGCGTGATGTCCAAGTGGAGGTGCACCGCCTACTAGGCTTAAAGGACGTAGTTACTAAGGCTGTTTAGACCAAAGTAACCACAAAGGTTATCACGGTTTAACCCGCGACTCCCTCTCCAGTGAGTCCGGCGCCGACGTGCACTACTTTCGTAACTGTACGAAATCCAGCTTCCGACTAAAATTCAAGGTACTGGTCTTGTAAGGTAAGGAACAACTTCCAATCCAACTGTTTGGAGATGCCAATAAAGTTTATTACTACACCTCTTGTGTCACAACCAACAGAGTGCTGTCTTTAGCATAGGACGGCACGTGATATGGATGCCCACCTTAACGGGAAGGGGGTTGTCTTAAGTCGCACATCCCTGCATTGAGAGGCTACGGTGCACGTTTTGTCAATAAATATGCACTCAGCTGACGCATCTCCTTTTGTTTCTTCAGCGCCTGCAAAAATAAAAACAATAAATAATAAAATATTTGTATATAATAATAGTAATTTTTAATAATAATTGTTATTACAATAAGAATAATAATGATAATATACACTTTTATTAATCATGCTTCTGATACTTAAAAAATATGTGATGTTACTCATGAAATATTGTATACAGAGAGAGACATCCACACAGAGGAGGTCTAAATATATATATATATATATACATATAAATATATATAGGAGTTTTTAAAACTATTATCAAATATTAAGATTCAGGGTTTATAATCCTAAATATATATAATATACACATGTATATATATATATATATATATGCATATAACATGTGAATCAGGATAAACAAGCCCTAGTAAACAGATGATTATTATTTTTTTTTGCTAATAAGATGATTAATTTATAGATGGATAGAATTACCGAAAGAAAGGAAAATGCAAACTATGAGGAGAGCAGCAATTTGT
>NW_010358151.1:505940-508207 GCF_000414095.1 Morus notabilis | reverse complement strand
TAAAAAATTCTTAAAAATAATTACATTTAATTTTTTTATTACAATAAAAATTTTAACATAAAATCACATCTTAATTCAAATTAAAAACTCGAATCAACTAACTAAACGACTTCTTATTCTCGGCTAGGAATCATTGGGATGGGCGTCGACAATCGTGATCGCTGGTTGATTGTTGAAATTGAAGGTGGAGAGAAGTGAAGAGGTGATGCAGAGGAGGATTGGGTAAATCGAAATGGTAGATTTGGCATTCGTGAGAAGACGATTCGAATTGCTTCTCCTAACAATTGCACCGCCAGTCATCAAAGACAACGAAAAAGAAGAATTCATGATAGCTTGTTGCTATTTTGCTGCTCTCGCGGACATTAATGGCAGTTGTATTGATGTTAATCTTCTGGAAAAGCAATCAAGAAGACCCATTTTCTTTACAGTTTTTACTTTTGTTGTGAAGCCCATTGATAGAATCTCAGATTAATTTACTTCTTCTTTTGGTCAATACATGTTACAGCAAAAAAAAAAAAAAAGTTTCATCTTAAGAAATCGAGAATTTCTGGTAAAAAGCAATAAGGAAAGAGGGGAGAGGAAAAAAAGAGAAGGAGAGAGGAAAAAAAAAAAATAGAGAACGAGAGAAATATATTAAGACTTGATATGAATTAAAATTAATAGGTTAATAGTTTATATAAGTTAATAATAGGTCAAATTATTATTTTTGTTCATAATTTATCTGATTATGAACTATAATTTGACAAATTATTATTCATAAATCACGATTTTTATTCATAATTTGACTGACTATGAACTATAACTTAACAAATTTATTCATAATTTATCTGATTATAAATAATAACTTAATAAATTATGACCTATTAATTCCTATAACTAAAAATTAACTTATATACTTCCTTAAAATTTTCATATTAATTTATTTTCTATTATTTCCGTAAAAAAAAAAAAACACAAAAAAAAAAATAAAAGTCAGGAAAAAGAATAAAGTTTTGGATCAGAATGAGCTTAGTGGTAAAGCCATTTTAATTCTCAATCTATAGTGGATACGCTGCGCGCTCAGTCGGCCACTAGCTACTAATTATAAAATACAAAATAAAGTCGTTAATTTTATTAATTTAAATTTTATTATAGTTAAATTTTTTTATAAAAAATAACATATAATTTACTTTTGTTATAATTTAAAATTTTTATATAAAATTATATTTAAATTTAAATTAAAAATTTAAATGAATGAATTAAATGAGACTTAAATAAACCGTGGTAAACGTGCTTAATGGAGGTGTCCTAATTAGGTAAGAAAAATATTATAATATTGTTAGTCCAATAATTGCCGCGCTATATTTACTGTAGTCAAGAGCAGCTTAGTTGTAATCCACCACCTCGTCAGAAGCGGACAAAAAAGAAGGTTGATGCTTGATCAGCAAAAAAGATAGCATGAAAAGCTGTGCTAGGAATGATTGAGATATGTGGGGTTCAACAAATTGAAATAAATGAAAGATAATATTTAATATAGAAATTGTGTTAGAAATGATTGAGTTAAATAAATTAAAAAAAAAGAAGATATTTCAATTGGATGGATGCAATCAAATCGTTAATGCATATAAAAGTTCCGTTTATTTTCTTGATTTGAGTTTAAAATTTGAGTTTTGTTACAGTAAAAAGTTCTCAGAAACAGTTACATCTAACTTTTTTGTTACAGTAAAAAGCTCTCACACAAAATCACATCTCAACTCGAATTACAAACTCGAATCAACGAAGTGAACGGGTCTAAAATTTCATTCGTTTTGTTGGTTTAAAATTTTAATTTAATTTAAAATATTATATTTTTTAAATTTTTTAATTATAATAAAAAAATTTAAATGTGATATTTTTTAAAAAATTTTAACCGTAAAAATTTAAAATTAAAAAATTAAATTTATAAAATAAAGAGATTAAAATGTCTAAAAAAAGTCAAGCATGTAAATAATATAAAATGCTTAAAAGAGAAACGTTATGCATGTGAATAATTAATTATGATATTTTTTGAGGTAGTGTGTAAGCCACCACGCATAGATGAAAATACCCGCAAGGTCGACATTTCTATGGTATTGTTTATATTTTAAAATTTTGACGCGAATAATAAAAGAAAAGATATTTTTTTTGATCTATTTACATAATGTCTAAAAATATATGTAATATCAAATGAATATCCGTTAATATTTCGGATATTTTTTTGGATATTTTCACAAAATGTCCAAAAATACTTGAATTTTTTAACAAAAAAA
>NW_010358151.1:482923-505782 GCF_000414095.1 Morus notabilis | reverse complement strand
ATTTAAATATAATTTATTAGTTAACTTGAACTAATTTATTTACCAAAAAAATACATTTTTTATCGAGAGTTATGTCACATAGTATAATAAGAAATTATCATAATTATGTGTGGAATAAAATTTTAATATAATTTTAATACTCATTACAAACAAGATACAATAATATATTATAATAAAAAATTAACTACCAAATATTTATGGAGTAAATACAAATTTCAAGTGTTTTTAATATCAAAACGAATTTCATGTTGGAAAGCATTAGGTTGGTCTCGATATTAATTTAAAGAATATATTTGTTAAGATATTATCCTTTAATAGTTATGAAGGTATATTTATTAATGTGCCACATATATGGTTTTTGATTTCTTTCTACTACTGTTAGCCCATAATTTGGTTGTTGAGTGCTAGTTGATGAGCAATGTCCATGGATGTGCAATGTCATTTCAACCCTAACTTATGGTGGATGATATTCTAATATATCAAAAAAAAAAAAAAAAACCATCTTGGTTTAATTCTTTTGAAAACTATGTGGATGATTATGATTATATGAACTTTGCTAAGTTCCTAAGTTCATAAAATCAGAACTCAAGGCCATAAAATTATCGTAAGTTTGACTCACTTGGGTCACACCACATCTTCTTATATATTATTTTTCACTATTCAATTGTCACGTTCATGCATGAAAATATCCACGACATTATCAACATTTTCACGACAGTGTCTAGATTTTGAAGTCTCGACATAAATAACCGGGGGAAGTTACTTCCCTTAAACCTTAGAAAGTACTGCCTTTAACCCTTGAATAATGAACTTATTTGTGTTAATCCCTTTTCTTAGAAATTTGATAAGTTAAAAATAGACTGAAAAAAGGGAGCTAAGTGTTATGGTGTAATTTTTTCTTTCATTTTTTATAGAAATTATAATAGAAATATAAATAAAAGTTGTTGTTATGGGACCGTAGCATGCTTTTTTCATGTCTGTTTAATATAATTTCTAATTATAAGTGGAGTTAAATGGTGTCCTAATTTAATATGTAACAGGCAAAGTGAGTTTCTAAGTTTGGGAGGTAAACTTTGAATGACTATGTAATTTAAGGGAAACTCATTTTCTAAGTTTAGGAAGTAAACTTTGAATGACTCTATAATTTAAGGGTAACTCATAAGAATAATCTTAACTATAACTTATTAGAAAAACTCTTAAATTTGGATACACTTCATAAAAAAAAAAATGATGTCTCACACGTCTATAAATTGAAGCAAAACTTTTCATATAGAAATCAGTTGTCCATTCTACACAAACCAAGAAGGAAAAAAAAAAAAAAAAAAAAACAAAGAAGAAAGAAGTCGGCTCTCTCTATCCATGATATTTCATATATTTCTTCACTCTCGATTTCCACTAGTAAATTAGTAATGTAATTAGCCGACAATTTTTGTCTTCTCTTTTCTCTATTATTTAGAACAAATTATACACGCACCAATTTGTGTCTTATATTGTCGATATGTGTATGTTCATATATGTGTGTATATATATTTTCATAAAGAAAAAGGAGACGTGTAGTGTGACATTTTTTGTTATTATGGAAGTAATGCTCTAATGATTTTTGCCAATATTATTCATTAATGGTTGTTATATATTGCTAGGAATGATTGAGTTTAAAAAAAAAAAAAAAGATACTTCAATTGATAGATGCAATCAAATCATTCAGGCATATATTGTGTATCTATAGGTGTATATATATGTGCGTGTAATATATATATATGTATGTATGTATTATAGAAATTTGTTTCACCATCCCTTTGAAAGAAAAAAAAGAAATTAGTTAATTACGACATATAAATATAAAATCTCTAAAAGGAGAAACGTGAAACAGTGTATATGAGTCATCGTTTGTCCCATGACAACTGACACACAAAAAAAGGAAAGTAGAAATTATAGGCCTAGTTCATTTTGCCGATTTGAGTTTTCAAATTGAATTGAGATGTGATATTTTGTAAGAGCTTTTAATTGTAGCAGAAAAATTTAGATGTGACATTTTCTGAAAGGTTTTAACTATAGAAACCTAAAACTGAAAACTCAAATCGGTAAAATGAACAAGACTATAGTTAAATCATCTCCAATGAAATAATTGGCATTAAAAAATATAAAAAAATATGTTATTTTTATTTATGTTCTAATATATAATGCTATTTGAATACTAAATTTATTTTTTTCTATAATTATTAAGTACTGAAAATTGTAAATATAAAATTTTAATTTTAAAATAATTTAAAAAACAAAACGTGTAATGATTAAATGAAAAGGTAAATATATGACTTAATATAAATCAAATGTTAAATTTATAATATATAATATTTGACAGAAAATTTATCACAAAATACAGCATATATATAATTAACACAACAAATAATATTATATTATAAAGTGTTTTCTGCACTCAAATATTAAATTTACAATTGAAGCATCTATTATGTTATTGTATTGAAAATAGTTCTCAATGGCCTTTGAAGTTTGGTTCATTTTCCAGTTTGTTTCTTAAATTTTAAAAAGCTTTGTTTACCCCTTGAATAATGAACTAATTTTAGTTAACCTTTGTTTTTTTTTTCTTTTTGAAATTTGATCTGTTAAAAATAGACCAAAAAAAAAAAAAAGAGTTAAGCGTTATCTTGTACTTATTTTAATTTGTTATCATGATGTGACCGCATTATGTTTTTTTCCGCCTGTTTTAATAAATAAAGTTAAATGGTAGACAAAATGAGTTTCTAAAATTGGAAGGTAAAATTTAAAAAGACTCTAAAATTTAAAAGGAACGGATGAGAATAATCCTAACAATAAATTATTACAAAAGCTCTTCCACACTAAAAAAAAAAAAAAAAAAAAAAAAAAAATTGATGTCTCCAATGTCTATAAATAGAAGCGAAACTTATCATATAGAAAACGTGGAAGAGTAGTTGTTTATATTAATCTAAACAAACGGAGAAGAAAGAAGTCAGATCTCTCTAATATATATCCATGGCATTTCATATTCAGTTTTCTTCACTCTTGATTTCCACAAGCAATTTTATGATCAGCCGACCACGAGCATGTCTTGCTCCAACGTCAGTTTCAAGACTGAGAAGCGGAGTTGCTTCTTGTCCAGTTCAATGCGTTGCAGATATTACCAGAATTTCTAACGATGAAAAAATTATTGCTCGGCGATCTGCAAACTACCAACCTCCTATTTGGAACTTCGACTTCGTGCAGTCACTTCAAACTCAATACACGGTAACATTTTTGGCATTACTAATTAGACCGAATTATACACTCACCAATTTGTGTCTAATTGTCTACACGTGTATGTTCATATATATATATATATATATATATATCTGCATACTAATGATGTTTGCCTGTACGTTCATATATATATATATATCTGCATGCTAATGATGTTTGCCACTACTATTGATAAATGGTTGTTATAAATTGGTTGTTTTAGAGAGAATCATACGCAGAACGATTCGAGAACTTGAAGGAAGTGGTAAGAGAGATTCTCAGCAATCTGGAAGATGACCCTTTAGCCCAACTTGAGCATATAGATATGCTGCAAAGACTTGGAATATCTTATCACTTTGATGAGGAAATAAAGTGTGTGCTAGAAGAAATATACAATAATAATTCCAAGAAGAACAATGATCTATATGCCATTGCTCTTGAATTTAGACTCCTACGACAACATGGGTATTCTATGCCTCAAGGTACATATATCTTTTCCATATATAATAATTAATCCATAGTGATTCTCAAGAATTTGGAATTTTTAATACACATATATATATATATTATATGTATATACGAAAATTTTTCTACTAGGTTAGTCTTACCGATAATATCAGTTTTTAACTGTTAGATCATGTTAAAATCACATGATCAGATTAAGCAAAAATATAGAATAGACAGTTTTTGATAAAAATCGAACAGTTTATTTTTTTAGGCTTGCATGAGAAGCTTCTATATACCTACATACACACATATATATGTATATATATATAGCTAATATTCAATTTCAAGCATTGCAGAGGTCTTCAATGCTTTCAGGGATGAGATGGGGAATTTCAGTGCTGATACCGTGGCGATGCTGTCTTTATATGAAGCCTCATTTCATATGATTAAAGGTGAAAGTATTTTGGAGGAAGCGCGAGACTTGAGTATCAAATGCCTCGAGGAATACATAAAGACGAACAAAGTTCAAAACGATGTTCTTTCTCTACTGGTAAGCCATGCATTGGAGCTTCCACTACATTGGAGAATGCCAAGGTTGGAGAGTCGGTGGTTCATCGATTTGTACGAGAGAAGACACGACAAGAACCCATTTTTGCTTGAGTTTGCTAAACTAGATTTCAACATTGTCCAATCTACCCACCAAGAAGATCTGAAACACGCGTCCAGGTAATTAATAAAGTTGGACTGATGCAATGTCCCTCGATCAAAATTTGGGTGATTCTATTCACACCCCCTTTTCTTCTCTCCACACCTACCTTTCAATCAAAACTTCTTATTGAAAAAAAATCCTCAAAGAGAAAAAAATGAGAGACTTAATTACATAATTAAATTTTATAATAAAAAGTAAATTAATGTTTTTTTTTTCTCTCCACACACCTCACATATTGTATCCCCAAATTTTCACTTTTCAATGACAAAATATTTCATCGAAGTATACTAATTTTTCTTTTTCTATTTGTTCTATGACAATTTGTTCATTTACATGTTTTTTTTTGCTAATCATTTCACTTTCTTAACACTAATCATTTTATTTTTCATTTTATTTTATAAAGTTTTGTTGATTGCATATTTTCCATTTCATTCTTTTCTCTTGTGGCCATATGTTTTTTTTAACAAGTTTTGCTTTTTTTTTTCTTTTATCAATTTGTCTTTTCTTATTGTATACATATTAATATAATATAATTATGTTGATGTTCTATTAACTTTTTATTAATTATTTTGACTTATTTTGCTTTTTCTTTCTTTTCAATTGTTTATTTTGCATTTTGCTTTTTTATTTTCCATTTGATTATGCGATTTGATTTGTTTTTTAAATAAAAAATTAAAATAAAATGGTGGGTGTAAAGAGATAAATAAAGTGGTCCAAAATTTAATAATCTTATTAAAATAATTAGAGTTATTCTGAAATAATAATAGACGTGTGTAAAAAGTAAATCTAATCTTTAAAAATTATGTGGAGTGTGTAGTTAGAAGTGGAGTGTAGAGAGTACAAAAAGAGGTGTGATCATAGAACCACTCTAGAAATTTTCATTGTCCTTGTATGAAATTCAAGATCATGCAATATTGAGGTCATTTATAACACCAAACCAGTAACATATTCATGTATATACATATCTATATATATTATTGGATAATCACATAAATATTCCTTTCAATTTTAATTTTTCTCAATTTATCTCTATGTTTTTAGAAACTAGGAAGGTATCTTTTGAATTTAAAGAATTGTTTCAATTTCATTTTGGTTGGTTTTATATGCACCCCTTTTTTACTCTCTACACTCCCTTCTAATTACACACCCCACATAATTTTAAAATGGTTAGTTTTTTTACACACCCTTATTATTCCAAAATTATTCCAAAAAAATAGTGTTATTTGCACTCCCTCGTTTCTTTCTAAATCCACCTTTTTACTCTTCATAGCCCCATTCTATCTTTGTAGTGCACTAAGGTTTTGCACATATTTATGCTCGTCAGAAGATAAGACAAACTTGTTGCAACTGGAGATTAATTTATCCCTTTCTTCTTTTGTTTTAAATATCTTGCAACGTGCCAATATATTTGTGAAAATTTGGTATCTACATAAGAATTTACTTGAAGTTGGAAACAATAGCAAAAAAAATTTAACGTACCTCCATGTAATTTAACAAAACAAAAAAAAATAGCAAAAAAAAAAAAAATATATATATATATATATAACATACCTCCATGTAATTTTTTTAGAACAGTGATTGAAAGGTAGAAATTAGGATTTTCCTATAGATTTTTGAAATAGAAATAATTTATCATTTGCCAATATAATATTGGTGGGTGTGTGGAGAGAAAAAGACCCTCTATTATTAGTTTCCCTTTTATAATAAAACTTAATTATATAATTAAATCTATTGTCCTTTTTTGTCATTTTATTTAAGAGTGTTTTTGTAATTAGAATTTTTTAATCTAAGGGGGTTGTGGAGAGTAAAAAGGAGGGGTGCATATAGAACCATCCTTTCATTTTTTTGTACACTTTATGCATAAATAATGAAGGAGAAAACAAAACTATATACTCTTAATTAGACTAAATTAATTTATGAAAAATAATTTTTCTCCTTGAAGAAAATTTGTGAAAAATACTTTAGACATTTAAAAAAAAGACCTAAACCCCCGGATTTTTTTTTTCTCTTTCCAAGTTTATGTTTTGTTTTTAGACTTTATAAATGTTTAGAATATTTTGCAAAAACTATTTAATGGTCATCTTTTTGTTTTGTTCTTCTCTATTTTTTCCGTCCACAAGGATATATGTGTCGTTTTCAAAAATAAAAGGATAAACTGATCAGACAATTAAAAGTAGGAGAGGTATGTGTATATATGTAATTAGTCCAATATGTTAATATTTTCTACGACATATTTGTGGATTTATGTCTTGTGAAAAATTAGGTGGTGGAGAAATACAGGCCTAGAAAAGCTTGACTTTGCAAGAGATAGGTTAGTGGAGAATTTCTTATGGACGGTGGGATTCGCATATGAGCCTCAATTTGGCTACTACAGAAGAACAGGTACCGAAGTAATTGCCTTCATAACGCTTATTGACGACATATATGATGTTTATGGCACACTTGATGAATTGGAGCTCTTCACGAATGCTGTTGAGAGGTAATTAATTGGTTAGTAATATAATCTTAATGTTACGTTTTAAAGATTAATTTTTGAAGATTAATTTTCGAAGATTATTACGTTTTAGTAGTAATAAAATCCAATACTAATTTTACGTGTTGTAATTTTCGAAGAGTAATTTTCTTTTGGATCTCACATCTTTATTAATAATTTCTATTTAGATGGGATACAGACGCTATGGATGAACTACCAGACTACATGAAGATGTGTTTTCTTGCTTTCTACAATTCCGTAAATGATATGGCATTTCATTTGCTCAAGGAACAAGGGATTCACATTATTAAGTACCTTAAAAAAGGGGTACATATAATTTTATTTTTATTTACATTTCGCTTTTTTGTGCATCATCTTTTTTCTTTTAATTATTATTTTTAAGAAAGTAATTGCGTCTTCTTTATTCTCATATATTTTATTCATTATGACTAACTTAATATCCCATAATCATATTGTTTTAGTGGGCAGATCTTTGTAAAGGTTTTTTAGTCGAAGCAAAATGGTATTATAGTGGATACACACCAACGTTCCAAGAGTACATTGATAATGCGTGGATTTCAATATCAATACCGATGATATTGGTCCATGCTTACCTTTTCGCTGCAAATCCAACGAAAGAGGCATTGAATTACTTGGAAGAGTATTCGAGTATATTCCGTCACTCGGGAATACTTTTTCGACTTCTAGATGATCTTGGAACGTCGTCGGTATGTAAAATATGCAATTAACATTCTTTAAAAATAAAAAGTTGTATCTAATATTATATAACTACTCATAGAAAATGATATTTTTATTATTTTTGTTGTTGTGTTTCACTTTAGAATGAACTCAAAAGAGGCGACGTTCCTAAATCAATTCAATGCTACATGTACGAAGCTCGTGTTTTGGAAGAAAAGGCTTGTCAAGATATAAAGTTATTAATTCATGAAAAATGGAAGCACGTCAATGAAGAAAGAGTTGCAGACTCTCCCTTCTCAAAGACATTCATTGAAATTGCAATGAATGTTGTCAGGACGGGACAATTTTTTTACCAATATGGGGATGGATATGCTATTCAAGATCGTGAAACAAAGGAGCATATCGTTTCATTATTTGTTGATCCCATTCCTCTCTAGTCCATGGAAAAGCACAGATTATCAGCATAATTTAAGTATATCATGTCTTCTTAAGTTGCCCAAGAATAATTAACTTTAAATTTTTTATTTTATTTTTTGATGTGTTTTTGCTCTTTTTATTTTTGTTATATAATAAATTTAGTGGGGTGCGCTACAAGAAAACGACTTGCCTAGCTATAATGAAAAGATTATCTTCATCATTTGAGTATATATATAATCTAAAATAATACGGTAATGGTGTTATGCTAACGTTTGCGTAGCTTAGTGGCAATTAAGTGGCGTTTTATCAATGTTAAAATATAAGTTTGTGCTTAAAACGATATAATTATGTTACAAAAGAATATGTTATAAAAAGAAAAAAAAAGAAGCCAATGTAACAAAAGAAGAAACATAATCATGAGGCGCCAATAAATAGAAAGTTCATTATAAAAATAACATGATATTCATATAAAAGTTCATATGGTAGCTATTTAGCATCACAATAGCTAGAATATGAGGCAAACATCATTAATAAACATATTGCGGTAATAATTAAGATTATAACAAACCAATAATCCATTATTAATTTATTCTAGTACTGCAAGCAGCAACAACTTTTTTGGTCATTTGGTGTTTGGCCTGATGGATTGTTGACGCATAAAACGATGTCACCGAGTTTAAGTTGCACGCATGCATCCCTGCATTGAGAGGCTACGGTGCACGTTTTGTCAATAAATATGCACTCAGCTGACCCATCTCCTTTTGTTTCTTCAGCGCCTGCAAAAATAAAAAGAATAAATAATAAAATATTTGTACGTAATAATAGTAATTTTTAATAGTAATTGTTATTACAATAAGAATAATAACGATAATATACCCTTTTATTAATCATGCTTCTGATACTTATAAAATATGTGATGTTACTCATGAAATATTGTATACAGAGAGAGACATGCACACAGTGGAGGTCTAAATATATATATATATATATACATATAAATATATATAGGAGTTTTTAAAACTATTATCAAATATTAAGATTCAGGGTTTATAATCCTAAATATATATAATATACACATGTATATATATATATATATATATGCATATAAAATGTGAATCAGGAAAAACAAGCCCTAGTAAACAGATGATTATTTTTTTTTTTTGCTAATAAGATGATTAATTTATAGATGGATAGAATTACCGAAAGAAAGGAAAATGCAAACTATGAGGAGAGCAGCAATTTGTCGCTTGGAAAATGCCATATCTTATAAGTCTAATGACCCAGCAACTCAAAAAGAGAGCAAAGAAATCGTAGAAATAATATTGTCAAAATGCAAATATGCATGTACAAGTTATCAACAGCGAGTCCTCTTTATATACGTACCGAAACATGACACAGGAAAGTTTCCCGAGGAAAAAAGGGTAAAACGGAAATGCTGGAATCAGAAAAACAAAGACAAATCATTTTCTCAGTCATTCATTTATGTTTTGCAATAAAGACTAATTTATTTCTCACACCGAATGTAATAGCTATATA
This sequence comes from Morus notabilis, assembly GCF_000414095.1. NCBI lineage: Eukaryota > Viridiplantae > Streptophyta > Magnoliopsida > Rosales > Moraceae > Morus > Morus notabilis. Next base: position 496,249 of record NW_010358151.1, on the reverse strand, counting down.
TACAATCTCTAAAAATAGAATATAATCACAAAAACGGTAATTACAATAATTATCGTCAATCCATCCCACAAAATCTCTAAACAAGCATCGCTGACTTTTTTTGTGGAACGTTTTTTCTTTTGGTATCAAGAAATTACTGATTTTTTATTTACTTTTTTCCTTTTAGTGTATTCTTTTAAGGAAACAATTACATCGACATATGCTGCAGATTAGGTGGTTCGATTGACACCTCTTTTTACTCTCCACACACATTTTAAATACTCACCACACTTAATTTTAAAAGAATTAAATTTACTTTTTTACACACTTTTAATATTCCAAAAATAACCCTAACTATTTTCATAAAATTATTAATTCTTAAATATTTTATTTTTCTTTTCACACCCACCTTTTTATTTTAATTTACTACTTTAATATCATCGTTTCTTTATCTCTCTATCATAAATAAAGAAAATTTACCATTACGTTTTTTTTTTAAGAAAACTAAAGGACATAAAAATAAGCATAATGACAACGTAATTGTCATATTTATTGACTATTGAGGTATTGATAGAAAAAGACAAAACTGGAAGAAAAAAAAAAGTGTCTGAAGAGTATTAACCAAACAAAAATATAGAGAGAATGAAACAATAAAAGAAGAAGAACAATGCAATATTAGAAAATAAAAGGTCAAAATGCAATGATTATCCTTTAAAAACAAAATATATAGTAAAAACAACATAAAATTTAGGGTGTGTTGAAAGGAAAAAAATATGTTACTAATTTTCTTTTATGATAAAATTTGATTATGTAATTAAGTCATGATAATTGTCTTTTTTTTTTATATATTTTATGCATGGGCTTTTTTGTCTTAACATATTAAAATTTAAATGGTGTGTGAAGAGTAAAAAGAGATGTGTGAATAAAACCACCCCATAGTATTTTACAACCATAGAATCTTCTTATGACGTTTAATTGATGGACATTAATTCTAGTTTTCCTAAAAAAAAAAATTAAAACTTTACCCTTTTACTGATAAAAATTTTGAAATTTTCATCAATAAAAAAATATGTAATTAACTTTTACCGACAAAATCGTCTGTTACATAAGTATTTTTACGTTTTAAAAATTACTTAATATAATTAATTTTAAATGGTAAAATAAAACATTTTCCTTTCTTGGATCACTATAATCCGTTTCTATGCGGCGTTTACTACTTTGTATGGAAAAGTTTTGTTTCATCACTTGAAGTTGACGTACGTTATTTTTACCGATGAAAGATTTTGAAATTTTCGTCATAAAAAAAATGAGGATTTTTAGTAATAGATTGTCTATCGTTAAAACTTCTTTTTGTTTTAAAAATTAATTTAAAATGTATAATTTTTCCCCTAAAAAAGTAGCTTTTAACATCTATTAATCAATCGTGTAAGATATTTGTCGTAATAAAATTACGTCTTTGTTATTAAAAATAACCCATAATCTCAATTGTTAAGTATCATAATAACAGAAAGGGTGGTTCTATATGCACCCCTTTCACTCTCTGTACCCTTCTTAGATTAAAAATCTCTAATTATAAAAACATCCTTAACTAAAATGACAAAAAAGGCAATGGATTTAATTATATAATTAAATTTTATTACAAAAAAGAAACTAATGATAGAGGTCTTTTTTCTCTCCACACACCCCTAATATCATATTGGTATATTATAAATTATTTACATTTTAAAAATTTATAGCAAAACCCTAATTTCTACCTTTCAATCACTATTCTAAAAAATTACTTGGAGATATGTTAAATTTGCTTTGCTTTTGTCACTAGGACAAATAAGAGATAAGATGACGGTTAAAAACTGTCATTGTATCTAGAGTCATTAAATGTCTAAGAGATACGCTGACGGTTTTTAACCGTTGTCTAATACGCGTGTGAGACACTACAAGAGTTTAAATTGGCACATTAGACGGCAATGTCGTCTCTCTAAAAAATCGTCATCTAATATCAACTTTTAACAATTGTTTTTTAAAAACCGTAGTCTAATGTATAACTTTTAATGATGACTTTTTTTAAAAAAAAAAAACTGTCATTAAAAGTATTAAAAAATCAAAAAAATATATATTTTTTTGAAAACTAATTCTTTGCTCAAAAAAATTATTTCTTTGACTGTTATCACAAGTTATTGAACAACACACATGAAAAAATTCAAAACAACATGTTACAAATTCACCTTCTCATACGTAATCAATATATGTGTAACACAAAAATTTCAAAACCAAAAGTCTATACGAAATTTAACAACAAAAAAACCTAATTAGTCCAAAGAAAACTCTAAATCCAAACAAAAAAAAACTAATCTCAAAGAAAAGAAATTTCAAAAGATTAACAAAGTACCCATTTCAATGGTCATGGTGTAGTGGCAGATATGGAAGTGAGGTCACGACGGTGGGCGACATATGAGCATGATTGTGAGGCTCTTGGAGGCGGCGGCCAAGTTGAGGGAGTGAGGAGTACATATAGTAATAAGAATGATGAGTGTAGAACATATGTGATTTGAAAGAAAAAAATTGAAGTGTTGAAAGGAGAGTTAGAGAGAAAGTTGGTATGAGGAAGAGAGAGCGCTTTGGAGAGATGAAGAGATTTAACAACTTAGAGTCTGTAAGAGAATGCTCGAAGTTATAGATCAGATATCAAAGTTTTAAAAAAATTTGAAAAAAATGAGTGGAAAAAAGTCCGCATGTTTTTTTTTTTTTTAAATTTTTGAAATTAGATGACGATTTTAAAAAACCCGTCGTCTAATGTACCACATTAGATGATGGTTCAGATTTTTCGTGTTCGTACCTCGTTTTTTTAGCCCATTAGACGACGGTTTCCTAAAAACATTGTTAAATAGGCGTCGTTTAATCTCCTATTTATTGTAGTATTTTTTATTGTGTTTATATTTATTTAGTACTAATCAACTTTTTAAGCTAATCATTTTATTTTTTTTCATTTTTTATAATGTGAGATTATGGTTTCCCTTTAGGGGGCGTTTGGTACGCAGTAAACAGTTAAAATCATATTCCTGGGAAAGTGATGGAGAGGGTAATATGATTCTTAAGAATAATACATTGTTGTGTTTGGTTACATACATGAATTGTCTCAAATTTTCAGGAATAGTGTATTATAGTGTTTGGTTGTGCATGAGAATGTTTTGTTTAAAAAATTGAGAAAATATAATTTTCACACATATAAATTTTTTTTTAAAAGAGTATAAGAAAAAAATAAATTTTAAAAAAAATGAATTCTCTTAATAATTTTAAAATTAATGAATATTCAAAGAAAAAGATTTATAAATGAAGATTAAAAAAATGTTCTGACTCTCTCTCTCATCTCCCCCATCTCCTCTTTTACGTCCTAAGCAATGTTATGTTGCCTAAGCCTAACAGTTTGCATGTCTGATTGTCGCGAAGTCAACATTCACATCTCTGACGGGCCGATAGTGAACGTTGATGGTTGCCGTTGAGAAGTGCCTGATTGGCTTGCTTTACAAAGATTGAACATACAACCACCAAAAACACCTCCTCAAATTCCAATTAGGCATGCAATTTGGCAATCGCCACTTCCAACCTAACGACGGTCCGTGAGCCTTCCGGTGAGTTTCACCTCTCTCTCTCTAAGAGTCCGTTTGGTACATAGATTATAATTATGTGATTAGAATCATTTTCGATTTACGTGTATTTTTTATGAGAGAAAATACTGTAGCAAATCCCAATTATCTTGAAAAAAGCCTGCATGAAAACCGTCCGATCCCGGAGCTTTCCACGGCCCCATTAAAAACAGCTTCTCTACCTTCATCGGCCGTGAATGAGATCAGATGATAGGTTCATATCAGACGTCACCCTTCTCTCCACATCCACCAATGCAATCTCCATGCTATCTTGATCAGGAAGAGATGACGAAAAGATCTCAGTGAAATAGTTTTCAAGAACTCCAACCACGTTTCTAACTGAGCAGGAAAAAAATCCTTATATAAAACGTTTACGAATCCAAAAAACCCCATCACAATGAGGAACTCCAGAGGTACTAGCCACCAAATTGGATATAAATCCCATGTCTAATTTTTAGTGTCACATATGATATCTAAAATAGCATTTTTTGTCAGATCATTTAATGGACTCAACATTAAAGCGTGGAAAAGTTAATTAAAAAGTACTTTAAATTTTTTTAAGAAATGATGTGGTTTGTTAAACTCTATTTTAGACATCAAAATTAGACAGATGTATAAACCCCACCATTTTAGGCCAAAACGAGAAATGATTCAATGGATCAGGTGTACTACGCTATTTTACTTATGTGGTACGTACACCCGTCTAATGAAAATGTACCATTTGTCCATTTTATTATGTCAGCTTTTTTAACTTGTATTTATTTTTCTTAATGTGTATAGCATTGATTGTTGAGTTCAAATCACCATTATTAATTATTCTACCTGATTCCCTTATTTTAAACAATTAACTATAACTTTTTATTTTTATTTATAAAATAATTTTATTCAATTTGCTTTGTGACACATCCCTTGCTATTCAAACAGACCGAGGAAAAATATGCCTTCTATCATGTATCAGCACTATAGCAACATCTAGCAACATGGAAATTGAAAAAGGTATTTTATACGTCTAATATATATTGACAGTTTTATAAGAAGGCTTTATTTTTTTTTTATGTTTTATTTCTTATGATCTTTCTTTTAGATAAATTTGAGGAACTAGGTAATGATTCTTGTACATGAAAGATCGTTCAAAATGTATATGAAAGATTGTTCAGCATTTTAAGTTCTGGAAGCAAAAAAAAAAAGAAGCAATTTAGCAAGGGACGCATTGAAAAGAAAATTAAATAATGGTATTTTAGAAATTAAAATAATTATTTAAAGTTCATTGATTAAAGTAAGGAAATTAGGTAGAATAATGGTGGTTTTAACTCAATAACAGTCCGTGTGGGCTCATTAAGAAAGAAAAATATACATATAAAAAGCTGATATAAACAAAGTGCTCAAATAATACATTTTTATTGGACGCGTATACCACATAAGCAAAATGACGTGATATAGGGGTGTTCATCGAATCTGTCAATCCGTCCAATCTGCATAAATCAATCCAATCCAGCAGATTGGATTGGATTAAAAGAATCTTGGATTAGTAACGGATTGAGATTTTTCCAATCCGAAGTTACAGATTGGATTGTGGATTGAGCATTTCTAAATCCTGCATAATCCACCAATCCGAATTATATATATTACATGTATTTTTCTATATATTATTAAATAACATATATAGAAAATATATAAATTATTTTCAAAGACTTTACTTATTGAAGTTTGTTTCCTTGAATTTCAGATTTTAAATTATTGTTAGACTTAAATTTTATGTTAGATTGTGTTGTCAAGAATTAGATTTTGTGAAACTATTTTAATACTATGTTATGTTATATTTGTGTTTAATTTTGTCATTAATTTTATGATTATATTAAAAAGAGAGGTTACAACAGTCAATGTTAAAGATATAGGTCAATCCGTTACCATCCGTGGAATCCGTTCTTTTCGGATTGGATTGGATTGAATTACGAGTCTCACGGATTGGTAACGGATTGAAATTGTACTAATCCGTAATAACGGATTGAATTGCGCACTAACCCCTAATCCGCGTAATCCGATCCACTGATACCCCTAACGTGATACACTTAGTCCATTAATAATTACCATTCAAATGAGATTAGCTTTAAACCGATCAGGAAGAGAGGTAATTACCAGAAGATATTTGCTCATTCTAGGAGCATGGGAAGGCTTGCCTGAAAGATCAAGGTTGTGCGAAAATCAACAAATTATCTTGATCCTTTCGTCGATTTATCCTTCTTACCAAACAAAAAAATTATTTGGTACTTCTTCTCCAACCCTCCACCGCAACCTCAATCCACTCTCCGTATAACTCTTAACAATATTATATAAATCAAATATATTGATCTCCACGACTTACTTTCCATTAAGTTTTAGCATCATATCACTTTTCTTTTATTCTTCTTCTACTTCTTTTCCCTCTGTTTCTTTTTTTTTTTTTAATTTTCTTTTCTTTTTAGTCGTCACTATGAGAGTTTTAAGAAAGATTTTGAAATTTTGAGAATGGTTTGATCATTATAACTTTGTGTAATTTGTTTTTAAAGGAAAGAAATATACTTACAACGTTGCAAATCTTCTAAAATAAAAGAGGTAAAAACAATATTTACATATCCTACAAAATAGGAAAACATCAAATCCATTTGCTTTCACTATTAACCACAATATGCTAAAATCCGATAACGTGAACTCATATATTTTTCCTAATTTTTTTTGGACTGGGTTCGTGAACATAATTCATTAATAATGTGTATACATGTATGTGTGTGTATGTATATTATGCAATACATATTGTATATCTATATACATAGCGTGTGTTAATGATACACACACACACACACACACACATACATATATATATATATATATATATATATTTAGAAAAAGACATTAACAATGTTGTCTGGAATGTGCGAATGATTACACACTCCAACATTTGTTAAACATAAAATTCGTTGGACTACTCTTCTTCATAGGCTAATATTTTAGATGGAGTCCAAAACCAAGTATTATCAATTGATATGCTGAAGAATAGAAAATTTCTCTAAAGTTGTATTTCATCATTCAAAAAAGCAAATTATTGAACCAACAAGAAACTCAAATTGCTCAACTTTGGTAATCAACATGACAAAATTAGGTTTTATGGTAAGCTATATCCACTCTATATACCAATAATGGAAATCAAATATTCCAAAACCCAATATCCGCATTAAGAAAATTCGGAAACTCAAGAAAAAAACTCCAAATGATAAAAAAAGTTCTCCAAAAATGATCTAACACTAAAACCTAACAAAGAAAAGTGAAAGTAAATATCGAAATAGCAGCAAAAATTTTGTTAAGAGATCAGACTGTTTCTGTTGAGAGCTGAATTTCATTTGGCCTTGAAAATTTCTGATCACCATCATGATTTTCATCATCGTTTGGAGTAGATCTGTAGTAGAAGGCGTACAACATGAGTTGTACAGCACCGGAAATCGCGCCTATACCATTGCTTACAAGCACATAGATATCAAACTTGATTAGGGCAAAAGCGGTCCAAACCGAACCATTAAGAAAGTTAGCCAAGGACAGAGAAAACGGCATGTATTTCACACTCTTGGTATCAATAACCTTCATCATGATAGTAAGAGGAGAAGAGTACATTATGGTGTTGAAGATGTCACTCATAATACCAACAAATAAAGACCTTTTCTTAGTGCCTTGAAACGCGAAAATTGCTACCGAAACGACAATGGAAAAGAAGAGGAATTCACCGGCAAGGACAAGGATTACCTTTTTGCGTTCTTTGTTCTTGGAATAGATAAAGAAAATGAGTACATAAATGAGTTCAAGTACTAGACCGACAGAGTTTATGGTGAGAACAAGAAGGCTGCCGGGATGAATAAACGGCGTTCCGTAGAAAACCCACAGCATACAATTAAGAACTGTTGCCAGGTAAGGATCGGGCTTGAATCCCTCCGCCGTCTTTTTCTTCATGATCCGGTAAAATGTCGGGATCGGGGAAGTAAATAGCCCGAAGGAGATGACGTTGCCGGTGATACCGACAACATTTCGATTAGTGTCGGCGTTGAACACCATTGTTTTCAAAGAGAGAGAAAGGAGAGAGAGAGAAAACCACAGGAAAGATATCTGCTAAGGAGTTTGTTTATCACGTTATCTGTAAAAACTTGGCTGCTATATATTGCAATTTTCATGACTCATTTATGGTATATCGTTACGGATAAAATTTCTCGAAGTCGTGAATAGATATATCCAAACCAAGTAATGGTATGAAAATTAATATTGGTCAAATTCACAAAACAATGTGGTCAATTTCTTGGGATATATGCTGCTATATATTGCAATTTTCATGACTCATTTATGGTACTATTATTTGGATTATAGTTCGTTGTTTAATATAGTGTTTTCTCTCATAAAAATACACGTAAATTAAAAATAATTCTGAATAATGATTCTGAATGCATGAACTAAACATTCTCTAAGTAAATGTATTTATGTATACTTGGGTCTGAAGTTCGAGAATTTTAACAAAGATATTTTAAGTAGTACTTCAATCTTTGTATATTGCTTGATGAAGTATGAAATATTGTCTTTATTTTTTTTTATGACATCTGCCAACAGTTTTTTTCTTTCTGAAAAGGTAACATAACATTACTTGGCCTGGTCAGCCAAAACAGTTGACGCTACAAATAAAACGACAGCCTCAAATAGTGTTTATGACATCTTGACTCGTGACTTTTCAAATAGTGTTTAAAGGTTGTAAAATGCGCCTGTGGGACCCTAACATGCAATATCAACTCCGTCATAAAAGAAATCTTACAAAAAAATGTTTTCCCTAAATAATATTCTTGATCAAACAACAATTTTTTCCCATTAATGACAAATTAGAAAAACTACCATGCATGTTTAATCCAATAAAGTATTCAAAATGTAATATAAACTATCCCGCCGCCGCCGCCGCTCCCACTCGAGCCCATTCATTATAGTGCTTATTATCAGGTTTTTCTCTCTTCTCCCAGTCCCTCCACCACCACTCGAGCCCATTCATAATAGTGTTTATTATCAGTTTTTTCTCTCTTCTCCTAGTCTTGGATGTAGGCACACCATTCGTTGCAATCATCATCATCCATTTCTCCATCACGAATAGCCCTTGGCTTCATGTAAACAACTAAAGACAAATCAAAATCATTGGGATCGGTTGTATATAAAACTTGTTTTGCTTGCGTTGCCAAAATTAAATGATCATTCTTGTAGCCCAATCTTCAAAAGTCAATTACCGTAACTCCATCACTATCAACCTTCACATAATTATTGTCAGCCCACTTATATATAAAAGGTGCCACTCGCAATCTGCAATAGTCAAGTTCCCATATATCCACAAAATTATAGTTGGTTATTGTTTCATATACGAGATTCTTGTCTTACCAAATTATGCATTTTTATATTAGTGTAGTTGTTTCTTTATTTGAGGTTTTAAATTTCATTGATAAGTATATTTAAAAGTCAATTTTTAAGGTATAAGTGAAACTTTTTTAATAAATAATAAAATATGGGTAAACTTAACCGTTAAAATTTGAAGGAGAATAGAAGCATTATTTTTTTTTTAAAAAAGAATCTGTGTAAAAATGCAATCAAAAATTTTTTAAGGTTGCAATTTAAAAATAAAATTATAAAATATCTTCTTTTTGGATCAAATTTTAAAGGAGCCCTTGGGCCTGGGGCAGCTATCCCAGGCTTAAGGTGGCTCCGCCCCTGACTGCAGTCCAAACTAGATTAGACCACCGCATAATATATTTTATGAAATGATTTGGTTTGATCAAAAACTTTTTTTTTTCAAACTGCCAAATAATCAGATGGACTAAACCAACAATCTAGAACGGTTCTAGATGAAAAGGAAGCAAAGCTAAAGCTCTTAGGGAAATTGCAGTGAATAACATATTTTTAAAACTAAATTAAGTAAATAATAGATTTAAAATTATTTGAAGTAAATAACAGTTTACATGGTAAATGAATTATTTACCGTGTAAATGAATAATTTACGGTGTAAATGATTAATTTGTGACTGATAAAAAGGACTTACGTGGTAAAAATTTTTAAAAAATCTTTATTTACATGGGAAAAAATCTTTTTACCAATCGTAAAAAGAAGTTTTACGAAAAAATGTATTTACTAATCATAAATAAACTATTTACGCGGTAAATGATTCATTTACCATGTAAATGACTATTTACTTCAAATAATTTTAAAATATGTTACTTACTTAATTTAATTTCAAAAATTTACTATTTACTATATTCTCTCAACCTCTTAATTCCGCTGTAGTTTACTATGTGGCGCCTATTCATTATTATGCTTTTAGTGTCACGAATGCCATTGGCCTTTGTAATCGTAATTAGTTGGCACTGTTTGATGCCTACACTTCAACTAATATATAATATATGTAAAACGGGCTACAAGTTCATTAAATTTTCTTTTGAATTGTGATCCATTACTATATCAAAATTAATGTGCTTTTAGATTTAAATTGTAGTTGCTAGGCAAAAAGGGTCATCTAAAGGAGGAGGCAAAAGGCAGAGAGTGAGATCTATATGTACACAAATTATTAGGGGCTTGTTTAGTTTGCTGATTCGAGTTGAGATATGACTTTGTGTGAGAGCTTTTTACTGTAACAAAAAAGTTAAATATGACTGTTTCTGAGAGCTTTTTACTATAACAAAACTCGAATTCTAAACTCAAATCGATGAAATGAACGGGACGGGACCTACATATATACTGCAGTGTAACTAGAAACTTGTTTTAGTGGGAGCATAATTGACTCTATTTTTTTTCTCTTTTTTTATTTTTTTTTAAATGTTATAAAGTAAATTTGATCGAGTTTTTAAATTTTGGCCATTACGGGATTTGTAGATTTGAAAATATTGTGTTATAATTAAGTTTTTAATTGGAACAATAAGGATGTACTTTAGTGGACAAGGTCGAAATTTTTACAAAAAAAATATCATAAACTTCTTCTAGTTTTAAAAATTTAAGGGTGGGAAAAATGAGAGTTCAATTAAAAATTTTAAAATTTATTTGTCCAACACTTTTGACTCCTGAAGGTTTTAAAGGAGTTTTCATTTGAAACTTTTCCACTCACTCGCTTCTCATCCATTTGATGCCAAATATTTTCCGAACTCAACTAGAAAGGTGTTTAGCATTAAATAGATCGTTATTGTATGACAATTCGTTTAACAAAATATTTAGAAATATTGATCGACGTGCACAATAAATTATGGCCCGTTCATTTCGCTGATTCGATTTTAGAATTTGAGTTGAGATGTGATTTTATGTGAGAGCTTTTTACTGTAATAAAAAAGTTAAATGTGATTATTTGTGAGAGCTTTTTACTGTAAAAAAAACTCAAATTCTAAACTCGAATCAGCGAAGTGAACGGAGCCTATAATACTTTGAATTAATTTTTTTCCTAAAGAGAAATAAAAAAACATTTATTATTATGACGTAGAAGAGCCTAGGACGTGCCAACGACCCAGGGAATATACCTTAGATCCTCTGCTAATTCTTTGCTTCGAGGACTTTATAGCGCCTACCCTTTGTTGTTTTCGGTTTGACACTTTTAGCCCCTAATTTGTTTCTTGATCATTTACTACTTGAATTTACAAATAACAATTGCTATTAACTCCGACTCTTTATTTCATCGATTTGAGTTTTATTACAGTAAAAAATTTTAATAAATAATCATATTTAACATTTTTATTATAATAAAAAATTTTCATATAAAATCACATTTCAACTTGAATCAGAACTCGAATCAGCGAATTAAACGGGCCGAACCATTTGTCCCTAAATGTAAAATTTTGGACAAGGTTTGCAATGCATATGCAGCTTGCAAGTGCTGCTAATTGCTCACCCTTCCAAGGAACTCGGAAGTTTCTAGATCCAACTAAAACAAAGGCATAATTGTTTATTTCACGGACTTAAATTAAAAAATAAATTTATATAAAAAAAAAATAGTGTACTAAAAAAATTAAATTTAAATTTTTATAATAGAAAATACAAAAAAGTTTAAGTTGTAATTCTAATTATGAAAGGAATGCAGCAATTTATTCCATATAACTAAAAACGGGAAGGGCAATTCTGTCATTTCAACTCCTTTTAAGGCGGAAAAAACGACGGCCAAAATCCAAAGACCACCCGTGAACACCAAAGAGAGTCCTCGCAGTTGTTTCTGCTCACCAACGATGGAGAACTTCAGAAACCTTTTAACAATCTTCTTCTTCTTCTCATTATCATTACTCTACACGTGTCTCTTCCCCTGCGTCGACTCAATCTCCACCGTCGGATTCCACGATCAACTGCGCCAGCATGCCGGATCACGGACTGTCGCTCTACGGACGAAGCCGGAAAAATATCTACGATTACGGGTGGGTGCACCGTTCAAGATCGCTCTGTTCGCTGATTTGCATTTCGGTGAGGACGCGTGGACTGACTGGGGTCCGCGCCAGGACGTGAACTCTATCAGGGTCATGTCCAATGTGCTTTCCTATGAAACCCCAGGTGATGTTATCAACTTCATTATGTCTCTGTCATATATATATATATATATTTATTTGTACTTTCTTTTCCGTTAGTTTTGGAACTTTTTGGAAAATATTCAACTGTTTAATTTTGTAAGAAAATTATACGTTCGGTTTTTAATTTGAGTTGAGATGTGATGTTATGTGAAAATTTTTTATTATAATAAAAAAGTTAGACGTGATACTTTTTAAAAATTTTTTACTATAATAAAATTTAAATTCTAAACTCGAATCAGTGGGCTGCAGTGAAATGCAGAATTTTGAATCCTCAAAGAACAGAATGATATGAGATTATAAACAGTCGAATAGAATTAATGATTATATTGCTATATATAAACACACACACACATATATATATAAATCTCTCTATTTTTATTTGGTGTTATAGCAGCAAAGAGTACTTGCTAGACTTTGTATTAAAATGAACAGCTCATGTAGATTATACTACACTTTGTCATTTCAAGGAATTGTAATATTGTATGGCAGATTTTGTTGTTTATCTGGGAGATGTAATCACAGCCAACAACATTGCAGTGGCAAATGCAAGCTTGTATTGGGATTTAGCAATTTCACCAACAAGAGCCAGGGGTATTCCATGGGCCACCGTGTTTGGGAACCATGATGATGCAGCATTTGAATGGCCAATGGAGTGGTTTTCGCCGCCCGGAATTCCCCGACTTCGCTGCCCTGTTTCCAATTCATCATGCCTAGGTACGATGAATAACATAAAGAAGATGTGCATATGTGGTTATTCCTAAAAAATGGCTTGTATTATTCCTTCACGCCTTGTTCGGTATGAAGTTTGATAAGATTGGACTGTAATTTTCGATTCGTGTGGAGCCTAATTATCCCTCGTTTATGAGTTAGCATGCGGATCAACCTCGTACTTCGAGAGTAATTGTACCTTGTACTTCCTTTTCTGATTATGATGATATTTTGCAGCAACTGAAAGTGGACGTAGCTCTCAGAGTTGAAAACTGTGAATCTTGTTTGTGCTTTGTTTGTTTCGTCTTCCTCTTGTTTCTTATTTCTCTACTCAATTTTAAGAATATCATTTGATCCAATGTCCTCCTATAGCTTTGGTTGTATCAACTTGGTGTTCAATGAGACTTTTTTTTTTTTTTTTTTTTTTT
>NW_010358151.1:462257-482910 GCF_000414095.1 Morus notabilis | reverse complement strand
TTTTTCAACTTGGTGTTCCAATAGATTTTTTTTTTTTTTTTTTTTTTTTTTTATGTCAGGGGAAGAAGAGTGTAGCTTTAGAGGTACATCACGTTTGGACTTGATCAAAAATGAGATTAAGCATAATGAGTTGTCACATTCAAGAAATGGCCCTAAAGAGCTTTGGCCAAGTGTATCGAACTATGTCCTCAATCTCACATCACCAGAAGATACAAACTCGCCTGTGGTGTTTCTATACTTTCTAGACTCCGGTGGCGGCTCCTATCCGCAAGTTATATCAAGTGCTCAAGCAGAATGGTTCAACTCTACAACTCGAATGATCAACCCCGATTCGAGGTATACGGATATGAAGACAATGCCATTTTGTATTTTTTCAACTTTGTATCGCGTTTTATGTACCGCTCAATGTTCTGTTTTTCATCGTGTGCGCGCGCGCGGTTTCTTTCGTTTATGTTTTGTCCTTTCCCTCTTGAAAGGAAGCTAAGTTCTAATTTTTCCCCATTTTTAATTTCCGTCTCTTGTCAACCAAAGAAAACCTTGTTTGACAGGGTGCCTGAGATAATTTTCTGGCATATACCGAGTACGGCATACAAGAAAGTGGCGCCGGTGTTTGGCATACACAAGCCTTGTGTTGGTTCAATTAACAGGGAGAGGGTTGCTGCTCAAGAAGCCGAAACCGGTATCATGAAACTTCTTGTTGAAAGGCCTTCTGTCAAGGTAAGGTGAAAACTATTGATTTAGTTGTTTGTACGAGGTTATGGATTAATGTACGTTGATTACATGCATACATTCAAGTAAATGTGTAGACAAAATGTGTCAACAAAAACATGTTCGTTGACAAAATTCCTATCTGCTGTTGAATTTTTTTGCATTGACTAGATGAACCTAATTTATGCAACATTGGACGAATGATTAGCCATATTAATTTCAAATATTTCTATAGATTTGTACTGCATAAATACACAATTTGAAAGCAAGAGGGCTTCCCCCTAAGCTATGACACAATCGAAGCATTCTCTAATTCCTGTCATTTTGTTTGATCCACCTCGTCTTAACACAACTCTGTTTCTTTCTTTCTTGTTCTGTTTTTCCTTGTTCTTACATTGCATAGATATCTTAGGATATCTCAACTTGATCCAGGAAACATGACAAAAAATAAGCGAATCCCGACCCACCAAACACGTAAGATCGCAACAATACACTTTACTACATGATCATTAAAAGGGTCCTTAGTTCCATGAAATCTTCCCAACTAAGAACACATATTGGTGGAAAGCTACCATGTAAATGGATTATAGATAGATTTGTTGAGACATGAAACTCAACTTAAGAAATAACTACTATGTGAACAAATGGGACCACTTTGGGTTGTTTTCGATTTTTCTTTTGTGGCAGGCTGTATTTGTGGGACACAACCATGGTCTTGACTGGTGCTGCCCCTACAAGCAACTTTGGCTGTGCTTTGCCAGGCATACTGGTTATGGTGGCTATGGAGGCTGGCCTAGAGGAGCTCGAATACTGGAAATCACTCAAAAGCCCTTCTCTCTAAGATCTTGGATAAGGATGGAAGATGGTCGTGTGCATAGTGAAGTTGTCCTCACTCCTTAAGGTGCTTCCCTTTGATTATTTGTACCACAAAATGAATTTTTTTTTTTTTTTTTTCATAAGAAAAAAGAATTTCATTGATAATGATCAGTAAAAGACTAATACGTACCACAAAATGAAATGAATAATAGAATAATGTATATAGCAAAGGATACAATGAAGAATATCTACAGCTGTTGGAGATCCTAATCATGAATTACACACTTGTTCAGCGTAAACATAACGGTTTAGAGTTATTTCTACTTCAAGTTTATCTTTATTGGGACTATCTAGGATTTTTATATAAGTTTATCTGATAAGTACGTCATGTTTATCTTATTATTAAGGCCTGGTAATTGTATTTTTTACTTGAGTGATTATTATTAACAATACCAATTTCCCGCCTGTTGTTCTCTTTCTCTCTAAATTCTTCTTGTTTCCCTTAAATTTATTTTCTTTCTTTTGTCTTTGCCCTACATCATTTGAGTTCAAGCTTAGTAACTAGCTACCTTATTGTATTTTAGACTGCAGTTTTGTTGGTCAATCTTCCTCATGTTCATGCAAAAACCATTCTGTTGGTATATGATCAAGTAATAATAATTATGCAAACAAAGATAAACGACAATATTGTAGTGATGTACTCTAATGTGTAACGTGCTTATCTCACCAAAAAAAAAAAAAAAAAAAAAAAAAAAAAAAGAAAAAAAAGAAAAAAAAAAGAGCACTCTAATGTGTAACGTACCCGTACTCGAGTTACACAAACAAAAATTATGGTGTTATAAAACTTTACCATCACTGGAGGTAAAGTTTTTGTCATTTTCTACTTAATATCCATTATTGGAAGGTAAGGTTTTTGTCGTTTTTTACTTTATACCAGTTATTGGAAGGTACTATTTTTGTCGTTTTTTACTTTATACCCATTATTGGAAGGTAATATTTTTGTCGTTTTCTACTTTATATCCACTATTGTAAGGTAAGTGTTAATTACTATTTTATTATTTATTTTATTAGTATTATTATTTTGTTTGAACAAGTGTCACTTACTTAGGTAACCTCAAAAAACAGCGATTCGTAGGCAAAAGTAGATAATGATGTCACTCATGTTGGTGAAAATTCATCAACAGAATTATATATATTTCTTAACGGTTTGCATGAATTTGATGATATAAAACGTAAATAAAAATTAAATTAAAGTAAGAATACACAAAATTAATAGTGGTTCAATCTTAATTTGAGAGTTATGTCTGCTGTGAGAAGGAGAGAAATTTTACTATTTTGAAAGAGTTTACACGCACTATTACTCAAGATGAGATTAAGGATTTTTTTACTTATAATTTCTTATTTATACAGTAGGTCACCACATCTGACTGTTCCCTTATACAAATTTGGTGATATTTTTTTTATGTTTTAGGATAGTTTCCCAAAAAATAAAAATAACAATCAATTAGAACAGTTTCTATATTTAAATTTCATATTTTAGATTACAAATAGTAAATCTCAGAGAGAATCCTTTAGATCATTATCTTTGCGTAACCTCGACTCTGTAGATACTTCCTTTAACCTCTCCACTATTGCCGGTAAGTGCAATCAACCTCATGCCCTCTTTTCACAACGGTCGACCTGTTACTTATATCCGATGTCTTCTTGTAACGGTCGACTTTAAATAAAACTGCTTACTTACGTGGCTGCTAAATATGTAGTGTAGACCCCATTCAGGGTCTATTTTAGAGTTTGACATTTACTCTATAACTTATTTTCTACAAATACAGATAAGACAAAAATAAAATAGTAATAAATGTGCTATGATGAACTTCCCATATAAATTAAATTATGTATCTTTTATGCAAAATAATTAAATTATGTATCTTTTTTGAAAATAAATTGAATTATGTATCTTAATTTTATTTAAAAAAAAAATCCCCTATTTTGAAGAGACCAAGGAACAGAACTCTCTTTTATCTCCAAAACCAGAGCTCTATGGCACATTAAATAAATTTTCTGCAGCTAAAGGGAAGGATAATCTTTTCATTTTGGATTAAAAAAAAAAAAGAGAGATTCTGCGGATCATTGGATTTAACCTCATGAATTCTTCAAGATTTGAACCAAAATTTGAATGTCAAAAAAATGCATTAAAAACCAACAAAAACCCAAAATAGCAACCTGCAAGAAAACGCCAGGCAAAACAATTGACCAAAGTTTCCAAGACCCCACGGCTCAATTGTACTATCGATCCTCCACATTAATTGAAGAAGCCTGTGATCCTTCTTCTAATCCATCTTCGCTCTCAGAGGTGAACGCTTCTTCCTTTTTCTTCTTGTTCCTTCTGAGAAATACCTCGACTCCGAGACAAGAAGAAATTCAACTTCAACAAAAAGTCTTATCGTCCACCAAGAACCCACTCGAGGGATTATGGAGATTTTCCAGTGAGAGAAAATTTCCAAAACCGTAGGCCTTGTTGTACATATCAGATGGATTGAAACAACGGCTGACTGCATGAAAACAAAACGTGTGCAAACAGTATAAGAACATAGAATGTGGCTCATGAATAAACAATACATAGAAAGATGGATATGAAAGATAAAATCTACGGCCCCATTCACTTTGCTGATTCGAATTTGTAATTCGAGTTGAGATGTGATTTTGTGTGAGAGTTTTTTACTGTAACAAAAACGTTAGATGTGACTGTTTTTGAGAGCTTTTTACTGTAGTAAAACTCGAATTCTAAACTCAAATCGGTAAAATGAACGAGACCTACGTATGTTTTCTACAAATGTTTTTAGGAATTAATAGGAAAACGTCACAGTTTCAGGTTAAAATGGGTCACAGTCACCTGAACGCTCTGTGTTTTTACCGTTGACTGTGTCAAGCAGTCGTAGCTCGAACTCTGCATATGTCGCTGCTTTAGTCGCGTTGTTGCTTCCACAGAGACATAGAGTTGGAGCTAAATATAACGAGAGGGCTTTACCCTTAAAAGGGTGTAATCCATTAGGATAAATCTTTAACTTCCTGGAATCAGTGGAAAATTTGAGAGTTCAATACTCTTAAAGCTACAAGAAAACCAACTCCAAATAGAAAAAGGAAAATTCTTGGAAAAGATGTCGCACCACAATGTTCTTCCAACAGAAAACATTTCAGATAGATAAAAATCCTCGTCTAACTCCGAGAAATTCTCAACCTCCCACGTAAAAGTAGAGTTTTTAATGTTGGGTGCCTTAACGAAGGAAAGAGATTCCCACTTGCCGGTGTTCTTTATGACAAAAACCTCTGCTCCAAACATGCAAGAGTCATCGACAAGGTATCCATTTGAAGGATCCTTAAAAGTTTCAAGTGGTAGTAATGAAAATCCTTTCCTACATAAGACAGAAATTTCTGCAGAAACATTATTAGCCAAAAACCAGGTGATTAATGATGTGAAAATTACCAGTCCTGGTTCAAACATCCGTAAAAAAAATGCCAAATCATACTTTCCAAGCTCTACGAGTTTGTCCATTTTACCTCTCTCTTTTATTGTTTAAAAATAAATAGTCTCAAAGAGGAAATACTATCAACAGACAACCGAACAACACCAAAGAGCAGATTATACTCGTGACAAAATGTTAGAATACTCTCATTATGCCGAAACTAGGGCATGTGGCATATTTACTTCACAAGAATGATAAAGGGAAGGAGGATTGCTTCCCTTTCACACCTATTCATGTGTTTACTTACCACAACAGAAATGGTAATCTAGTGAGCCTACGTCATATAGGGAACGAAACTTCATTAGTACGTTCTTATATGCTCTTATCAACATGATTGATAATCTAATTATAGACGGGACATTTTTAGTACTTCTCTTTTGCTTCAAAGACATTTTTTAATACTTAAATTGACAAAATTTTTTCATTTTCCCAAATTTAGTAAACAGAAAAAGGGGAAGTTAATTTCAAAATTCTTACGACACCACTGATGCTAAGCACGACCAATAATACAAAATGAGCCTCGTCTATTTACCCTATGTTATGGTACCAAGTTTCTATAAATATGCAATAGTCAACACCACCAGTACCCTTGCATTGTTCTTTCTTTTTCAAAAAGATTCAAACCACACTAGTTTGAACCTGTGAAATAAACGAGGTCAAATATTTTATTTCTTAAGCGACATTCACTATGGGGTAATCTCAGAGGTAGGAATAAGAATCTTTTAGATTCTCGTATTTAGTATAATTATTAGACTTTTAAAACCCAGAAAAGTGACACCACGGGTTTCACATTGCTACATTTTAGAGTAATCATAAACTCACCTAATATGGTATTATTTATGGCTCGTTTAGTTCATTAATTCGAGTTGAGATGTGACTTTATGTGAGAGCTTTTTATTGTAGTAAAAAAGGTAGATATAACTATTTCTGAGAGCTTTTTACTATAACAAAACTCAAATTCTAAACTCAAATCGGTGAAATGAATAGCCTCAGGCCCCGTTCTTTTCGCTGATTCGAGTTTAGAATTCGAGTTTTGTTACAGTAAAAAGCTCTCAGAAACAGTCACATTTAACTTTTTTGCTATAGTAAAAAACTCTCACACAACATCACATCTCAACTCAAATTAAAAACTCGAATTAGCGAACTGAACGGCCCTACTTTTTCAAGAAAGTAATATTACGGAAAAAAAGAAATAATCTGCCCTAACCTCCCTCTCACCCATCTCTTCCCAGCCCAACCGCCTGTCTCTCGTCCATCCTGGTTGAGTCTCTTCCGTCGACCACGCCGCCGCCGCCTTCCGAACCACCACGCTATCGCCGGACATATCTAGCCCTAACCTCTCTCTGACCCATCTCTTCCCAGACCCAGCCGCCTCTCTCTCGTCCAGCAGCTAGAAAGGAGATCAATAATTATTGCTCTCACTTCTTTAGCTTTCCATTATGTTCCGTTACTGTTTAGTACACATGCCCTAAGACAGTTTTCCTATTAGAGTAGGTTTGTTCACACCACATGCTCGCCCAAAAAAAAAAAAAAAAAAAAAAAAAAAGCCAACTAATTAATGACAACGGATGCTTGATGTTCTGCACAGTAAAAAGCATTTATTCACAGTTCGTATATTAAAAACAGAGCACAAAATGCGAAGGAAAAAAAAAAAAATTGAAAAAACCTCGATTAGGGCGAAGCTGATAATCTCCCGCTTCCAAGCCCTCAGTTCGTTGCCTTTTATGGCCTGAATAAAAAAATAAAATTAAAATAAAAAATCATACTTACGATATCATTATATAATTCAAGAGTCTTTCAGGCGCTAATTAGATATTAAAAAGAAAACCTCTACCGGTTTGCATGGTTGGTGATTGAAAAGAGCCTGAAAGTGGAGGGAATGAATTTCTTCATGGAAGAAAATGGAGGGAATGAGAGGGAAAATGTGTTTTTCTCAGGCCAGGCCCAGCATCGTCATTGTCACCCTGGCCCGTTACTAAAAACGACAGCAATTGAAATGTCAATGGCTATGCGCAACCAACTAGACCGCTTATTTTAGACGAAATGCAAACCAAACCCATTATAGAAATTTTCTAACTAAACTAAACAATTAAGCCCCGCTCATTTCACTGATTCGAGTTTAGAATTTGAGTTTTACTACAGTAAAAAGCTCTTACAAACAATCACATCTAACTTTTTTACTACAGTAAAAAGCTCTCACATAAAATCACATCTCAACTCGAATTAAAAACTCAAATCAGCGAACTAAACGAGCCCAGAGATCTAATTTAATTCAAACAAAATGAATTCTAATTGGTTTAGTTTGGTTTTTCTAATTGGTTTAAATTAATTTTTTGTAACTTCTTCTCAAGTCTCAATCATAATTAGTTTTAATATTTTGTATGATAGACATTTTATTATTTTTTAACTGTAAATATCAATAACTTAAGAATGAAATATATCAAATCTAAACAGAAATAAAACATCTAAAGTTAAAAATTAAATATCCTGAACGAAATTAAAACTTTCAAATCCATAAAACATAATATACTAAATTTGCGACTTAGAACAAATCCGACTTTAATTCTAAAGTCTTATAGAGGTTATATTTACATTAACAAAGAGTAAGAGAATCACGATCACACTTTAGAGCCCAGAAGAGTGGACAATGAGAGAGACGAGCGGAGAAAACTTGAGGGTAGACTGTGAGATAGTGTTAGTAAATATATATATATATATTATATTATGGTAGAAACTTCTAGGATCATCATCATTAGATTTTAAAATAAACCCCTTTTTTTATTATAAATAAGTTATAGAAATATAGAACATATATACTTATAGAAAAATATAGTTGGATAGAAAATGGTTTGGTTTTTTTTTTTTAGTTCGATTTTCTTTTGGTTTGATTTAGTTTGATTGGTTTGAATAGTTTGTCTCACATCCCTATATCACGCTATCTAAAAATACTTGAGCATAAGAAACGACCTTACTTTTAGAAAGGACAATTACATGAATAAAATGACGCCTTCATCTGAAAAACGATAACATTTGATTGAACGATATTGTCTGGACAAATTTCTCATTTAATTTTTTTTAAATAATTAAAAAAATACAAAAGTTGCATTGATTACATGGAAAAAATAAACATTTCAACTAATAGTAATTAAATGACAAATTTCTCATATGCTATATTTGGTGAAAAATTTGCCACCAAGTATAGCATATGGGAAATTCGACACAACAAATAACATTACATTAGAGAGTATTTTTTACACTCAAATGTTAAATTTGTAATTGGCAGATTAATTATAGCATTGCATTGGAAATGCTCTTATGCTATTTACTACTTTTTATAAAATGTTATGCTATTATTTTCTAATCATTATATAAAATATGCTATTTTCTCCATTTTCTCATGTGAAATAATGGGTGTGTTTGGAATGATTTTGTTTTCAATAAAAAGTAAAAAGGAGATTGTTTTGAGAATAACTCTGGGACCGATTCTGAAAATGCGTTTGGTTGGTTTTTTAAGAGATTGTTTTGAGTATAATAAAAAGTGAAATCGTGTTTGGTTATAATTATTAATTAATATATTATAATATTGTTGATAAGTACTAAAAAATAAAAACAGAAAAATGAAAATAACTTTTAATTATTTTCTAATCCCTTCATAAAAATTATTCTCATTGTTTTCGTTTTCATTTTCGTTTTCAAAACATTGGCTAAACAAACGTATTTTGTTTTCATTTTCATATTTTACTTCTCGAAATACGTAAAAAAACGTTTTTAAAAACGGTTTTAAACACGCACAATACTTATTGGTGTCAAATTTGACGTTAGCATTGACATTAGAATTTGAGATGGTCTAATAGCAACCAAATGCTATAAAATTTGGCATATAATACTTAGTGCTAAATTTGGCATATCTTATTTGGTGCTAAATAGCATTTGCTGAATTTTACATAAAAATGGCATTGTCATGTAGCACAATGAGCTTTTCTACTCTAATTGCTAAAATTTGGCATTAATTTGGATCTCCGTTGCACAAGTGGAGGATCTCTTTCTGCTATATATGGTCTCTAATGCGGAGAGGGAGGAAGAAAATTATAAGGACGGATTTCTGAATATATTCTGATATCGGTGTTTTTTGTATTCTGTAGTGTAGTAAATTTGGGTTTACAAAATTGTCATATACTATATTTCCCATATAATTCTTCTCTTTATTTTCATTCTTCGCCTAAAATAGTCTATTTGCCCCCTCCCTAATTCCCACCCTCCAAAAATTCTACCACCTTCAAATATTGTACATTCAAAATTTTTAAGAATTCATTTACATAAATAAGAATTGTCTGAAATTTTTATTTAAAAATTGTCTAATATAAAGAAACTTTAACCAAATAAATAAATAATTTTTAGAAAATAATTACTATTTTCATATTTATTAGATATTTAATTATTGATCATTTTTGCAAACCTGTCATTCATTTTCAATATCGAAATTTCAGAATTTTCTAGTATCTGCAAAAGGGGCAATTAGCTCATGTATATATTAAATAGCAATTCTCTTGTCAAGTAAATAAAAATGAGATAAAAATTAAATCTCATAACACATTACTATCACAATATTAATAACAACAAAGCATGCACTATTGTAGAATCCCTTGTGGTAAAGGGAAATCACTTCCTGCAACACCATATTCCCATTTGGTAAAAAGAGACGTACATATGAAAAGATGCACTTTAACTAATTAAGACCTCATTCGCTTTGCGGATTCGAATTTTCAATTTGAGTTGAGATGTGATATTTTCTGAGAACTTTTAACTGTAACAAAAAAAATTAGATGTGATATTTTCTGATAGTTTTTAAGTGTACAAATTTAAAATTGAAAATTTAAATCGGTGAAATGAACTGAACTTAAATAATTCCTCAGCCTCCGCTTGGACCTTTACTTACGACACACAGTACGTATCATTCTCACTTAACTAAAACTGATTCCATATTTAGATTGTTTGTTTGGGAAGAAAAGACCCCAATGCTTCTCATATTCCGGACTCTTCTGATTCTCATCAAACATGGCAAACACATACATCTCAATAGCCCTTCCTGGCCAACCGGTCTCCGACACGACGACCTCCAGCGACCCTCCACCGGCCTTCTCCAAGGCAGAATAAACGGCATCCAAGATGGCATCGAAAAGATTCCGATACCCGAATTGCCCGTCTCGCACCACAACAGATTGCGCCGTGAAAAGCGCGTAGTCAAGACAAATATCTCTCGTGTTGCTAATGTAGCTAACGTAAGGATACGAGTTGACAAGCACCGGCGATCTGTTGTTAACAAGGAAGTGTATCAAAGGGTTTATAATCGGCTCGTAGTCTGACCTAAAGGTGCCTCTTGACGGAGGGTAGGACTCGCTGAGGACCGCCGGTGTCGAGTGCTGTGGAGACCTTGATTCGGTTGGCGAGGCCTGCCCGGGAGATTGCGTTTTGGATCTTTTCCATGGCGGGGACGAGGAATTGAGTGGCATAGTCTGAGGTTTTGATCTCGTTTCCAACGGCGATGTATCTGAACCTGACGTTCTTGTAGTTTTTAATGTTGTTTTGGACCCCAAGAGTTGGCTTCGGATTGGCTTTTGGCAATCCTTTTGAGGTCCTCGTTTGGGAGGCCGAGGATTAAGTCGATGTTGGTGCTGCGGAGGGCTGGGAGAACGGATTGGTATGGGGCGTAGAGACGCATCCGGCGGATGTTGTTTCGGTTGTAGAGAGATAAGACTTCTTTTGGTGGCGACAAGTTGTTTCCCAACAATCCGTAGCATATTCCAATTTGTGCATCTGCAATGTTGATTTGATTTGATCAAATACATGTGAACATGATACGAAAAAAAAAAAATTACATAATTCAAGGATGTTTTGAATGATTTTATAAAATTTAGGTGATGCATAACCTTATTCAAAACTCAAACTAAGCATGTTGACTTAGAGTGTATATAGATCATTGTATTAATGAAATTAATCCTAAATAAAATGCTTTGTGAGATAAACGCATGTGAATGAGACCTTTTTTTTTCTTTACGCTTGCAATTAGCATCACAAGTAGCAAAATTGTGGAAA
The DNA here is from genome assembly GCF_000414095.1 of Morus notabilis. Lineage (NCBI taxonomy): Eukaryota > Viridiplantae > Streptophyta > Magnoliopsida > Rosales > Moraceae > Morus > Morus notabilis. The sequence continues at coordinate 471,772 of NW_010358151.1, read as the reverse complement.
TCATGGAAAAACTTTTACTGGGTGAATAGGAATTTGCCATAATTGTGGGAGAAGACTATGACATCGTTCATTTCACCGATTTGAGTTTTCAGTTTTAGGTTTTTACAGTTAAAAGCTCTCAGAAAGTGTCACATCTAACTTTTTCTGTTATAATTAAAAGCTTTAAAAAAATATCACATCTCAACTCAAATTGAAAATTTGAATCCACAAAGCGAACGAGAACGTATATGTTAGAGATTGCAAATAATTTTGCCTCGAGAACTGCCACTCTTAGCAGCCCTTTTATAGAGATAAGAAATATATAGAATATGAGTACCGGTTCAAATCTCCAACCCAGAAAAGAGACAACACCAAAAGCTTACGTCATTAGCTTGGATATAATAGTGTAGCTTACGAGGCGTAATCACAATTTGATCACTAATTCGATGTTGATGTTAATCGATATAAATTAAATCGTATAAATCATGTTGGTAAATTTTATATTAATATTTCATATAAATATACCTTCTGTTGTCCGTATAGAGAAAATATATTTACCATGAAGCATCACCGAATTTATCCATAACACACACATAGTAAATAACATGAGCAAAACATTATAATTAATTAGTGAGTAGAATTCATGCATGATAAGGGCAAAGCTGTTTCAGTTTTTATTTATTTATTTATTTATTATTACTATTTTTTTTTTTTTTTTGGTGTTAGAGTCTTAGAGAAATAGAAAGTGGTTCCATATTCATTATAATCTGCCAAACCATTTAATGGTCATTACTGCTTGGAGAATGGCAAATGCCTAACACAATTGACTTAAAATACCAGAAGTCCATTAATTTTCCTCGTAAGAAATTAATACCAGTCAATTGCTTCTATATACATTGTTTAAATGGTTCTAGGAAGCTAACTGTTGCTTGACTCAGTATTTATTCTTTTGTTTTATTGGTTTTAGTTTCATGTTAAAAGTTCTACAAATTTTCGTATATCTTATTTCTTAAAGACTTGAATGGGGCTGCTAGAAAAAAAAAATATATATATATGACTGTGTGTTCGTGTATGAATTATTTATATGTATATATGTATGTGTATATTTTTGCTTTTATTAATTAATGATGGCTTGAGTTGGGGCTGCTGGACTTGGTTACTTGAATTGGTGACGACCGCAAAAATATCATGAGCACATCGACTTGAATATTTTTATATGTATTTCTTCTTTCTATATACAACGGAACTTGTCCTTTAGGGAATCTAGAAAGCACCGGGACTTTGGTCAATGCGGCTTTTCTTTCCTTCTTTATCAGCCTATATTGTAAACGAGGTTTAGATCTGTTTGGCAGAGTTTTAAATACAATATTATAAATTACCTCATTTTAACATTTTTCTAAAAAAAAAAAAAAATGAATCTTATGTAAACATGATAAATTCACTGTCGTTTAGTTGTCTTCGCCTTTTTTTTTTCTTTTTCTTTTTTTTGAAGCAATGTTATCTTTCCCTTGAATCCCTTGAAGGGATTCATATTTATTTTTAGAAAAGATGGAGAGAGACTTCAAAGAACGAGAATTTGTTTATCGTTGTCACTTTACTTTAACCAAAACGTTGTGTCTTTAGTTTAATTTGTTAAGGAAAAACAAAGATGTGCCCCCCCCACCCCCCCGACCGCAAGAGGACCCGCGTAGGAGGAACGCCATCCTCGTAGAGTCTACGTCGGTGCACGGTGGAGACCTGAGGGCAAGGCTCGACGCCAGACACGGGAAGGCCGTATAGCTAATGAGGGAAGATGAGCTCGCAGCAGACAATAAGGCTCTGGCCGAGAAGATGGCCAAGCTGGAGAAGCAAATTGGGAGTCGACTGAACAACTTTGAATAGGTTGTAGGGAAGGTGGCCGAGGCAGTTAACGTCGACGCCAAGATGTACACGTCTCAAGACCACCCGTTCACGAAAAACATCATCCGGGTCCCACTTCCTGACAAGTACAAGTTGCCTTCCATTCCGCTATACGACGGAAGGAGTGACCCGGACGACCACTTGGAGGTGTACACAGGACACATGGTCCTGCATGGATACCCCGAGGAGGTGATGTGCCGGGCATTCAGGAATCACCTTTCCGATTTCGTGAGGAGATGGTTCAGGTCCCTGAAACCAAACTCCATCACCAGCTGGGATGATCTCAAGAATGCCTTTTTGACTTAGTTCATAGGTGTCAAGGAATACATCCCACCAAAACAGAACCTGTCGAGGGTATACCAGGGACCTAACGAGTCCCTGAAGGACTGGATAGTCCGGTTTGGGGAACAGGTCGCCGCCACTGAGGGAATCTCCAATGAAGTGGCCTTGATGGGGGCGCTGTCCAGCATGAAGAAGGACATCCCCTACAGCACAGACCTCGACCGGAGGCCGCCCCACACCTATCAGGAATTCCTGACAAGGGCGCAGGGGTTCATTAACGCCGAGGAGGCAAAAAAGGCCCTGAAGAGCAAGGCGGCAACCCCCGCCAAGGAGGAGGTGGTACAGGCGAGCAGTCAGAATAACGGCAAGAAGCGCCGAAGTCCTCCTCAGGTGCAAGCCGAGCAAAGGTACAACCTGGCTCCGAGCAATAAGGGCGGTAACGCCTCGACGAGCCAGGGAGAAACCAAGCGGCCAAAGCCACAATGGTACGACGCCTACACACCCCTAACTATAGGGATCGAGGACGTCTACCACGAGATCAGCCATCTCTAGGTCCTGCGTCGACCTCCACCTCTGAAGTCTGACCCGGCACGGAGGAACCAGAACAAATACTGCCGGTTCCACGGCGAGAGTGGTCACACCACGACCCAGAGCTATGACCTGAGAGATGAGGTCGAGAGGTTGATCCGAGAGGGGAGGCTCGGCGAATACCGAGCCGACCGTCGGAACAACAATCGGCGCAACAACGATCGACGGGACGAGCAGAGGCACGATAACCCGCCCGAACCAGTTAGCGTTATAAGAACAATCTTCGGGGGACCATACCTCGGCGATACATCTCGACGCGCACAGAAGGAATACGCTCGAGAGGCGAAGGAGAAGTTCAGCCAAAGGATCATGAACGTCTCTGGACGCGAGGCTAAGGCCGCGCGATATGAAGACGCCGAGATCACTTTCTCGGAAGTCGACGCGAGGGGGGTACATTTCCCCCAGAGCGATGCCTTGGTTGTCGAGGCCATGATCGGTAACCATACGGTTTGCCGCATCCTGGTCGACAATGGCAATTCCGTGGACATCTTGTACGCGAACTGCGTTGACAAGATGGGGATTCCCCGCTCACGGCTGCAGAACAGTGCCCAACCTCTGTACGGGTTCACGGGGGACAACGTCATCCCGGAAGGGGCTATCGAGCTGCCTATGACCATTGGAGACCGACCACACACTTCAACCGTTATGTCAAAGTTCCTGGTAGTGAAGGGAGACGACCAATACAATGCGGTCATAGGACGTCCGACACTAAGGGCCTTGCGGGCGGTAACATCTATCTATCACCAGGTGATGAAGTTCCCTACGCCAAATGGGATCGGCAAGGCCAGAGAAAACTAGTATGAGTCGAGGCTCACGTACTCAGAAACCGTCCGCCACTACGCCGAGCCGACACAGGTGCGGAGAGAGCTGCGAATGGTCGAGACTAGGGCAGAGGGGCTCGACTTGGATCCAAGGTTCCCAGGAGAAGAGCCCGAAACAGGACCGGTCGAGGAACTAATTGAGGTCCCCATCGATGAAAGGGACCCAACGAGAACACTGAGGATAGGCTCGGAGTTGGGGGCACAGGCCCGGGAAAGACTGGTCGAGTTTCTGAAGGGGAGCCTCGATGTGTTCGCCTGGACCCACGAGGACATGGAATGGATAAGCCCCGACGTCATGTGTCACCGTCTGAACATTGACGAGAAGTTTTCGCGAAAAAGATAGAAGCGTCGACCTATGAACGCCGAGAGATCCGAAGCCCTGCAGGAAGAAATCGACAAACTCATGAGGAACAACTTCATCCGAGAAGTCCTGTACCCTGAGTGGGTGTCGAATCCCGTATTGGTGAGGAAGCCAAATAGGGAATGGCGAACGTGTGTCGACTTCAGTGACCTGAACAAAGCGTGCCCTGAGGACAGCTTCCCACTACCCCAAATCGACCAGCTGGTCGACGCCACGGTAGGACACGAACTACTAAGTTTCATGGACGCGTATTCTGGGTACAACCAGATACCAATGCTCGACCGCGATGAAAAGCATACGGCGTTTGTTACCGACAGAGGGCTCTACTGTTACAGAGTAATGCCCTTCGGTCTCAAAAACGCTGGAGCAACCTACCAGCGCCTCGTCAACAAGATGTTAGCGGGGCAAATCGGAAAGACTATGGAGGTCTACGTCGACGATATGCTGGTAAAGAGCAGGAAGACTGAAGACCATGTGGAGGACCTGGGAAGAATATTTGGTGTCCTCAGAACGTACAAAATGAAGCTAAACCCTCGGAAGTGTGCCTTTGGCGTCGCTTCAGGGAAGTTCTTGGGTTTCATGGTGAGCAGCTGAGGAATCGAGGCCAATCCGTAAAAGATTCAGGCCTTCCTCGACATGGCATCGCCAAGGAAGCCTAAGGAGGTCCAGAAGCTGACAGGCTGTGTGGCCGCACTTAATAGGTTTATCTCCAAATCCACAGATAAGTGCATACCGTTCTTTGACACCCTAAGGGGAAGCAAGCCGTTTCTATGGACAGAAGAGTGCGAACAGGCGTTCCAACAACTGAAGGAACACCTTGGGAAACCCCCTATGCTTTCCAAACCTGTGACCGGGGAGGTGTTGAGCCTTTACCTGGCGGTCTCGGAACACGCCGTTAGTTCGGTGTTAATCCGCGAAGAGAAGAAGGTGCAGCTGCCGGTGTATTACACTAGCCAGCGCCTCCTCGACGCGGAGACGAGGTATCCCCAGATGGAAAAGCTCACCCTCGCGCTAGTTGTGATAGCGAGGAAGTTACGGTACTACTTTCAGGCCCATAGCATTCAGGTCTTGACCAACCACCCCCTCAGGCAGGTGCTACAAAAGCCCGACGCCTCTGGTCGACTCCTTAAATGGTTAATAGAGCTCAGCCAGTTTGACATCGACTACAAACCACAGACCGCTATTAAGGGCCAAGCCCTGGCCGACTTCGTGGCAGAGTTTACAGGGCTACCAGCCGAGGTCGAGGGAATCGACGAACCACCGCGATGGAAGCTCTACGTCGACAGTAGCTTTAAAAACAACGGCAGTAGGGCAGGATTAGTGTTACACACACCTGAAGGACACAAGGTTACCTCGGCCATCAGATTCGAATTCCCCGCGTCCAATAACGAAGCAGAGTACGAGGCGCTGCTCGCCGGAATCCGGTTAGCGGAGCACTTAAAAGTTGAAAACCTCGACATCTTCAGTGATTCACAGCTCATTGTGAATCAAGTGAAGAGACAGTACTAGACCAGGGATGAGAAGATGGCTGCATATCTGAAGAAGGTTAAGGAAGCCCTGGGGAAATTCACGACCTATGACATACAGCAGGTGCCAAGGGCGGAGAATAGCAACGCCAACGTCCTCGCCAAGCTGGCGACGTCGAGAGATGCCGAGCTTTTGAACCTGGTACCCGTAGAGGTTTTGAAGACCCCGACCACAGAGAAGCGGCCCGAAGTCGCACCAGCGGATTTCCAGCCCAGCTGGATGGACCCGATCATCAGGTACTTGGTCGACGGTGAGCTTCCTGAGGACAGGCAGCAGGCCAAAAAGATGAAGTATCAAGCGGCAAGATACACAATGCACGACAACCTCCTCTATCGCAGGGGGTACTCGACGCCCTTGCTCAGGTGCCTCAGCGTAGAGGAGGCAAAGAGGGTGCTATCGGAGGTGCACGATGGAGTTTGCGGGAACCACGCGGGAGGACAGTCCCTAGCCTACAAAATATTACGGCAACGGTATTTACTGGCCCAGTCTCAAGAAAGATGCGGCCAAGTACGCGAAAAAGTGCGAGAGCTGCCAGATGTATGCCCTCACCCCTCGACTGCACTCAGAGGACCTAACATCCATACTATCTCCCTGGTCCTTCGCAAATAGGGGCTTGACCTTATTGGTCCCCTGCACAAAACCCCAGGGAGGTACAAGTTTGCTATTGTCGCCGACGACGACTTCACGAAGTGGGTCGAAGCTGAGCCATTGACGACCATCTCGGAGGCAAAATGCACAAACTTCTGGTCGATGGGAAAATAACACCTATTTTCTACTCGCAAGTGCACGAGGTCGACAAGTAATAAAGTGGTGAGTGAGTGTCGTGTCCCATGAGGATTGTGTTCCTAAAATCTAGCTAAGTATCACAACTAGAATAACCCAGTTTTATCTAGACAAGTCCAATCATGAGAATGAGATCATTCAAAACAAAAAATAAAATGCTAAACTAATTAGACGAGCAAATCAAACAATGAAAGAAACTTTTGGGATCGAAGGGAGATCTGATGATAAGGTAGCTAGGGTCCTTGATTTCACCTTGCCTAATTATTCTAATCCTTTTTTAATGCTATTGATTTCTCTCAAGCCAAACATTAACATGAATTTCCTAAAATAATCCAACTCCCTCTCTCGAGTGCCGAGTCAAATATATGCAAAATCACTTAATTAATATCCCTATTAATCAAGTTAATTGTGCATTCATTAAGCTCTAATTCATTTGTGATTACCTAGCTCATATTCATCTCTCGACTCCAATACTCACTAGGCTGTGTTCAACAAATCCCAACATGTGCAAGTGACTCTCTCAAGCCTAAATTCACATATCTAAATCTTCTAATCAATCTTTCAATTTATTAAAGCATTAAGCAAAGAAGAGCACAAATGTTTGGGCATGGAAAACATCAAATAGCCTCAAATATTCATAGCATAATCGTAGCAAGGTTACATCAAGTCCCCTAACATAAGAATCTAGCCACGCATCAATATAAACTCAACTAAATTCAAGATTAAACAAATATGAAAATACATGATAAATCCGTAAAATAGAGAAAATACTAAGTCTAAGAACAAGAGAAAAGGGAGAGGAAGAAAAATAAAACTCAGTGTAGTCCAGCTCCCAATCTCCAAGAACTCCCTCCTGATTCCCCAAAAAAAACTAGGGTTTCTCCCCTCTGTCTGCTGCCCCTGAAAAACTATTTCTCCTTTTTTTTTCCAACTCCTATCCGCCTCCTATTTTCTTTTGCCCGGCCAAATTCTATAGGCCCCCCTCAGAGCACGCGGGCGCGCTGTTGGGTTGGGGGAACAGCGCGCGGGCGCGCGTCTGAAGTAGGTGGAACTACGCCTAGCGCGCGGGCGTGCGCCTTAAATCGCGCGGGCGCGCTGGGGGGGCAAGGGCGCGGGCGCTTCCAAGTGATCCAATTCTTCTTTGTTTACCTGAATCACTCACAAACATATTAAAACAACCTAAAAACTTGAAGATACAAGCAATTATTCCATTTTCGGACATTAAATGAATGAGTTAAAACTCACTCAACAAATACCCCCAAACTTGAACAATTGCTTGTCCTCAAGCAAAACAAAACAAAATTAAAGAGAGGAACGAAAACAACGAGAAAGGAAAACAAAAAACTATACATGAGCCAAGTTTCGAATTGATAGCCAAGAACATTTATCACAAAGGTTAAGAGTACCACAGCTCGAAGGAAATGCCTAACACCAAAGTTGTCTAGAATTTCGGCTCCCATGCTAGTAACGATTCAAACAAGATTCCCTCAATGTGTGTGTGCACAACCAAGACCACTTCATCAACGATAGCACCCGGATAAATTTATGCAATTAGGCGGTAATGTAAAGGTCACTCATAAAATTCTAGATAATTCCATAAGCTCATCTTTCGTGCTACTCTCCACTAATGTGGGTTGAGATAAAATTGAGGATCATTAGGGCTTTTTATTTTTTTTTTTTGAGGGTTTTAAAGCAAGGGGAGGGGGTACGGGAGATGGGATGGGAAATTTTTTTTTTTTTTTTTTTTTTTAGGGTTGTAACGCAAGGCTAGGGTGTACGGTAGATGAGATGGGAAATTTTAGGCTTAAGATCACCCTAGGCATGAAGTGCACCCCATAGATCTTGCATGAATGATTGGAAACTCACACACAACTCCCACTTTACTCAATTCTCTATTTGCCATCATTCCCACAACACTTTATTCATGAATAAACTCGAAACATAAAAACAAGAATTCCATAAGAATTTATTGTCTTCTTTTTTTTTTCCCTTTTTTTTATTCTTTCTGTCTTTCTTTTTTTTTTAATCATCAAATAAAATGCTCAACACTTTCATGTTTGCTCTCAACAATTATATCTTCAAATTCATGCAATGATGCAAACATGCCCATAAATGATAGGTTAAGTGAAGGAGTTTCATAAAATGGCTAAGTTAATTTATGTGGGTAATGAAAGAAACGGGGTCACATAGGCTCAATGGGGGAGACTAGTGGTAAATTTTTCATAGGTTAGCTATTTAAGGCTCAAACGATCCAAGAAAATGCCTAAATCATTTCTCCAACAACACCCCAACCTAGGATTTCGCCTCGAGTAGCACTAGGATGAGTTCTAGAACTCCTTTTTCAAATGAGAGAGCCTCTTAAGTCACATAAATATTCTCTAAATGCTCAAAAGACTAGGTGATCAAGGTTTATCGTGGTAACAGATGCAGGAAATCAAGAGAGAACTTGCAACCAATAAGGGAGTCAAGCACACAGACAATTGATGCTAAAACACATTTCCAAAGACCTAAGGACACTCTTAACACAATTCTATCATTGAATTCTTTGGCTAACAAAACAATTTTTTATTTTATTTTTATTTTTTTTTAACATGTTCATCCCCCCAAACTTGTGTACAACATTGTCCTCAATGTTGGAACGAATAAAAGCACAAGGACACATACCTTGGGGATGAAGTTACATCCCCTCATCGTCATCACTCCCCTCTTGAGTTTCTGGTGGTGGTGGTTGAGGGTGGTAGGGTCGGAGGAGATAGTCGGGATAGGCGGGGGGCATTGCAGTGGATGAGTTGGCAGGACCTTGAGAAGCCAAATAATGATGGAACTGCTGCTCATAACGGCTTCTCATGATGTCACGGTGTTGCATATCCTTAACTCGATCTAGGACCTCATATATGACGTGGTCCTGTTGATTGAGTTTGGACTGCAGTTCCGTTAGATTTTTGCCTTGTTGGACCGTCATCCTATAAACATCCTCGATAGAGGGAATGTGATGGGTCATGTCTGATGCGGATGATGGTCCAGCTTCTTCGCGTTGAGTGCGGGTGCGGGAGGGTTGGCGGTGGCGGTTATCCTTACGTATTCGTTCACGCTCCTGTAGAGCACTTGTTTGTTGGGCTGAGACTCCTTGAATCCGATTCCTTCCTCCCAAAACGCGAAGTCGCGGGAGTAGGGTGGGAGGTCGGGGTGCATCATTGTTCTCGTAGAGTTCAAAACCTAAGCCTGATTCGATGTACCTGCCCCCAGGCCATTTAACAAATTTATCGATTGACGAT
>NW_010358151.1:458138-462081 GCF_000414095.1 Morus notabilis | reverse complement strand
GTTCACGCTCCTGTAGAGCACTTGTTTGTTGGGCTGAGACTCCTTGAATCCGATTCCTTCCTCCCAAAACGCGAAGTCGCGGGAGTAGGGTGGGAGGTCGGGGTGCATCATTGTTCTCGTAGAGTTCAAAACCCAAGCCTGATTCGATGTGCCTGCCCCCAGGCCACTTAACAAATTTATCGATTGACGATCTATCAATCAACGCACCACATGGTCTCAATGTCTCGGTTAGATCAATTTGCACATTAGCATTTCGACATAGCCCAGTGATAAGACATGGATGGGTATGAGCACCCGTCGCTCTCGCCTCGAGGGACTTCACCAAATCATCCCTAATAACCACACCAATATCGATGCTCCAGCCTTTGCAAATTGCAAACAACAGGGCAGCTCGGTTTGTATACACTTGGTGCTCGTGGCTGGTGGGCATAATGGAGGCGCAAATGAATTTATTCCATGCCTTGGCGTGAATGTTCAGGCAATTTTTGGGAAAGTAGTGCGCCACATCACTGTCATCTTCCTTTGTGGCCCATTCGGTACCTGGAATACACATCTCTCTGACAATGGGGTCATAATCCCTTCCTTCTATAAGGAACGCAGCGTATTCATCATCTTCAACTTCCCCTATGTCGTAGTACCTGTTTATTACTTCCGGGGTGAAGGATACCATCTTTCCCCGCACACAAACTTCATCGTTGTCTCGTTGATAATACCCGTTGGCATAGAATTCTCGCACAACAGTTTCAACCGCTGGGTTTTGCATGTCGGTGAGGTTTTGCCAGTTTCGCTATACGATGTTGTTTGCAATGTCGCCCTCTATGTCGAATTCTGGAGGCCTTAAACCCCTCTCCACTCTTATTGACTTGTTTTTTTCCATGAATTTCCAGAATTTGGCTTTTGCCGCCTCATTCACAAACTTTCCATCAATAAGACGGAGGCCAGATGAGCGAGAAGATGATGCTTTGCCTTTCCCACGTTTTTGAGACATGATTGTGCAGTTGTGATTGGTTTAGCAAATTATCGAACACTTGGCGGGCACCCTATTGATTTACTTAGACAATTCTACAAACCTTTGGCGTGCAACCACAGATTGTCAATTATTATCTAAATGAATCCAACCACTAGTTCCCAAATGCAATTAAAGTTTAAGCAACTCCTAATTAATTACAAAAAAATGCGTACCTTGGTCGGATTGTGTTGGAGCTTTAGAACCCTTGGAACACTTTTTAAAACTCCTCCAATTTTGTTGCACAAATTCCGGTGTCAGAGGCTCTACGGTAGCTGCCGGATGTGGCACAATGGTGGCTGGAGGTGTGATTGGAAGAGATATGAGTTGTGGTGGTTTGAGAGAGATGAGGGAGGGAGAGAGACGAGGGAAAGAAAAAATTTTGTAGAAGGAGAGATGAGGTAGGGGTTTCTGGAATGAAAAAAAAAAATTTTTTTTTTAACGGGGGCGCGTGGGCGCGCGCATGGAGTCGCGCGGGCGCGCGCCTCCTTCTGGAGTTTCAGGGGCGCGCGGGCGCGCGCCTGGAGTCGCGTGGGCGCGCGCCTTCTTCTGGAACTTCAGCGTTGGCGGTCGCGTGGGCGCGTCTCTGGAATCGCGCGGGTGCGCGCCTGCTTCTGGACTTTAGCATTGCGCGGGCGTGCGCCTGCTCCTGAACTCCTTATTCCTTCAAGATGACAATTGAAAAGATGAAGATAAAAGTAAACATAAAATAAATAAATAAAAGGCTTGGGTTGCCTCCCAAGAAGTGCTTGATTTAACGTCTCTAGCTAGACGTGTTGATGCTTCCACTCAATTTGGGTCCGCAAGAGAGATGCTAACAACTTTCCGCTCTTCTCCTCCATGGTAATGCTTCAACCTTTGCCCGTTCACGCGAAAAGTTTGCCCATCACCTCCTAGAAGTTCAACTGCACCAAAAGGGAATACTTGCTTGATTTCAAAGGGTCCGGACCATCTCGATCTCAATTTTCCCGTAAAGAGTTTCAACCGGGAATTGAAAAGCAATACTTTTTGCCCCGGAAAGAATTCTTTCCTTAAGATTTTCTGATCGTGCCACTTCTTGGTGCGCTCCTTATATAGCCTTGCATTCTCATAGGCCTCATTCCGAAATTCCTCAAGTTCATTTAGTTGGAGTAGGCGCTGTTCACCGGAAGCGTTCAAGTCAAAATTCAACTTCTTGATGGCCCAAAACGCTTTGTGCTCAAGCTCCACCGGTAGATGGCAAGGCTTCCCGAACACCAACCGATAGGGTGACATTCCGATTGGTGTTTTGAAAGCTGTCCTATACGCCCATAAGGCATCGTCCAGCTTTGTTGACCAATCCTTACGGTTAGAAACTTCCACTTGACCATTGGTTTGCGGATGGTAAGCTAGGGCGATCTTGTGCCTTACTCCATACTTGGCCAACAGTGCATTGAACACCTTGTTGCAAAAGTGCGTCCTTTCATCGCTTATGATAGCTCGGGGGGTACCGAACCTTGTGAAGATGTTCTTCTGCAAAAATTTCACAACCACCCGGGCTTCATTTGTTGGAGTGGCAATAGCTTCCACCCACTTAGAGACATAATCCACCGCCAAGAGAATGTAAAGCTGACCATATGAAGGCGGGAAAGGTCCCATGAAGTCAATACCCCAAACATCAAATATTTCCACTTCCATAATATTGCTCAAGGGCATTTCATGCCTTCTAGAGATGTTCCCCACACGTTGACAAGTGACAATCTCGAAACAAGGTTGGCCAATAAAAACCGGATTGAAGAACCTTTGCTGCTGTTCTTGTTGCACCAAAATGTCCACCATAGAGCGACGAGTGACAATGATGGAGAACATCATGTATCTCCTCTTCAGGAATGCACCTCCGAATAACTTGATCGGAGCATCTTTTGAACAATATTGGATCATCCCAAAGATAATATCTCACATCATGAATGAATTTCTTCTTTTGATAGGAACTCAAGTCCGGTGGTAATACCTCACAAGAAAGGTAGTTGACGAAATCTGCGAACCAAGGGAGCCTCACTTCAACCTCAAACAAGTGTTCATCCGGGAATGTTTCTTGAATAATGGGGGTTTCGTCCACTTCCAATTGCTTTAGCCTGGAGAGATGATCTGCAACCACGTTTTCTGAACCTCTCTTGTCTCGTATCTCGATGTCGAATTCTTGAAGCAAAAGAATCCAATGAATCAAGCGAGGCTTGGCATCTTTCTTCGCAAACAAGTAGCGAATTGCTGCATGATCCGTGAAAACTACCACCTTGGACCCAATGATGTAGGACCAAAATTTATCACAGGAAAATACCACCGCAAGCATCTCCTTCTCGGTGGTGGTGTAATTGAGTTGGGCCTCATTCAATGTCCTACTGGCATAGTAAATGGCTCGAAAAATCTTGTCTCTCCTTTGACCAAGAACTGCCCCAACGACATAATCACTAGCATCACCCATAATCTCAAATGGCTCATTCCAATCGGGTGCCACCATAACCGGAGCCGAAACTAGTTTCTCCTTGATAGCGTTGAAGGCTTCCAAACAAGACTCAGCAAAGTTGAAGACCGCATCCTTCTCTAGGAGGTTACACAATGGCTTGATAACCTTAGAGAAATCTTTTATGAACCTCCGATAGAATCCTGCATGACCAAGGAAACTCCAGACTCCCTTCACATTTATAGGTGGCGGAAGCTTTTCAATCACGGTTATCTTAGCCTTGTCAACCTCTATTCCCTGCGATGATATTCGATGTCCGAGAACGATCCCCTCTTGTACCATGAAATGGCACTTCTCCCAATTGAGAACTAAATTCTTCTCCTCACATCGTTGCAACACGAGAGAGAGATTGTGGAGGCAATGGTTGAATGTTGATCCGAAAACTGAAAAATCATCCATGAAAATCTCCATAATCTCTTCTACCATATCTGAGAAGATTGCCATCATGCACCTTTGAA
>NW_010358151.1:436257-457921 GCF_000414095.1 Morus notabilis | reverse complement strand
AGTCACTGTTCTTGAAGGGATGAGCTCATTATTATCATTTTTCACCACTGTCATGCCACCCTTCTTTGGCACAACTTGAACCGGACTGACCCATGAGCTATCCGAAATGGCATAAATGATCCCAGCATTCAACAACTTCAGCACCTCAGCTCGCACCACCTCCTTCATGGCTGGATTCAATCTTCTTTTATGCTCAATAGATGGCTTGTAAGCATCTTCCATGAGAATTTTGTGCATGCAAATTGTAGGACTTATACCCTTAATATCTGAAATAGACCAAGCAAAGGCAGACTCGTGTTTCTTCAAATAACTAGGAGCTTCTCTTCTTCTTCCTTGTTCAAAGAAGCCAAAATAATAATCAGTTTAGAAGAATCCTCACCTAAAAAGGTATAACGAAGATGTTCCGGTAATTGTTTCAGCACTAACCCTTCTTTTGATGAGCTTGGGGAGACGAAGCACTCACCAAGCTTCTCTAAAATTTTCACTTGAGCATTATCCCCCACTTCACACGGTAAAGCCTCAAGAGCTAGAACACTATCAACGATACTCTCTTCCTTAATACAATGATCTTCACCAAAATCGGCCATGTTCAATGATGTAGTGAGGCTGTGTTCTAGAGGGTCATTGTGGGTTACTTCTTGAAAGAATTCCTTGATGTAAAACTCTACCACTTCCACCCGGTGACATGTTGATTTCTCTTCCGGAAATCTCATTGTGTTAAGGATGTTGAACTTTACTCCCTCATTATTCACTCTTAAAGTCAAATTACCACTTTGCACATCGATCAACGCTCCTCCGGTAGCCAAAAAGGGTCTCCCTAGGATGATGGGAATTTCTCGATCCTCTTCCATATCCAACACAACAAAATCAGCGGGAAAAAAGAATTTATCCACCTTCACCAACACGTCCTCTATGACACCCCTTGGATAAGTGAGAGACCTATCCGCCATTTGTAAACATATGGTAGTTGGTGTGACTTCCCTAAGTCCAAGCTTTCGAAAGACGGATAGAGGCATAAGATTGATGCTAGCTCCAAGATCACACAAGGCCTTCTCGAAGTGAGAATCTCCAATAGTACACGAAATAGTGAAACTCCCAGGATCTTTTAACTTTTAAGGCAACTTCCTTTGAAGGATAGCGCTACACTCTTCCGTTAGTTTGACGGTCTCATAATCCTCCAACCTCCGCTTCTTTGCCATGACATCCTTCATAAACTTGACATAATTAGGCATTTGTTCAAGTGCATCCACAAAGGGGATGTTGATATGGATCTTCTTAAAAATCTCTAAAAACTTCAAAAATTGAGCGTCCAACTTCTTCTTCTTGAATCTTTGCGGATACGGGAGGGTAGGAGCGATGAGAGGAGGATTATCTAGAAAAGAGATTGACTTAGGCCTTGCACTTCCCTTCGGATGCTGGGTTCCTACCTCTTCTTCCTTGGTTTTATCCTCTTGGGGCTTAGGAACCTCAACTTATTTCCCACTTCTCAAGGTGATAGCCTTGCAATGGTCATGGGATTAGGCTCTGTATCACTTGGGAACTTGCCAGATGATTGCCCCTTAACCGCATTGGCTAGTTGACCGATTTGCACCTCAAGAGACTTCATGGTTGCATTCATGTTGTTACAATGTGTCTCAATATTGTCAAGTCTAGTCTCATCCTTGTTAAACCTCCCTCTAGTCTCAACAATGAAGGTACTCAATAAATCTTCCATAGAAGGTTTCTTTTCCACCTCTTGTTGGTTGAAACCCGGAGGAGGTTGCAAAATATTCCTATTGTTGGCATAAGAGAAATTCTCATGGTTCCTCAAGCCAGGATGATAGTGGTTGGGCAATTGATTGGGCCTATAGTTAAAGTTCCTGTTGTTCACAAACTGAACCTGCTCCTGAGTGTACTCATCATGTGCAAAAAGTGTACTGGCACCTGCCACTGCCTCTCTGCTAGATGACGCTTCTCTGTTAGTCAATGCTGCAATCTGATTTGACAAAGCTGAAACCTGTGCTGACAAAGAAGTTAACGGATCCACCTCGTGAATACCAGCAGTTTTCTTCGGTATTGAACGCTCTGAAGGCCATTGATAGCTGTTGGTAGACATTTCTTCAAGCAAATTGTAGGCCTCTAGAATAGACTTTGCCATCAATGATCCACCTGCAGTGCTATCAACAATAGTCCTCGATTGGCCATTCAACCCATTATAGAACCTGTCAATCAGCATCCACTCATCATACCCATGTTGAGGGCATTTTCTGAGCAAGTCCTTGAACCGTTCCCAAGCTTCATACAACGGCTCAAAGTCATTTTGGTGGAAAGATCCAATCTCACTTCGCAACTGGGATGCCTTAGATGGTGGGAAAAACTTTGCAAGAAACCTCTCAGTCATCTCTTCCCACGTGCCAATACTCCCCGTCGGCAGTGACATCAACCACTGTCGAGCCTTGTCCCGAAGAGAGAATGGGAACAATTTCAACCGCCCTTAGTGACACCATTAATCTCTACTGTGTCGGCCGCTTCCAAGAACATGGACAAGTGAGTGTTCGGGTCCTCATTGGACAATCCCCCAAACTGATTCTGTTGAACCATCGAGATCAAGGAAGGCTTCAGCTCAAAATTGTTGGCATTGACAGTCTGCCTCCGGATACCTGAATAGTGTTCCTGAACTGGGGGTTTGAAATAATCCCGAATTGCCCTCTGTTGCTCAATATTATTGTTATTATGATTCTGATCACCCATAGCTCGTGCTTGATTTCTCTTTTCCCTTCTAATTTCACGAATTGTCCTTTCAATCTCCAAGTCAAAAGGTAATAATTCCAAGCTATGGGCTCTTCGCATTCACCTTCAAGAACAAAAAGGCAAACAAGCAAACAAAAATTTAAAAGAATTTAAAGACAAAAATAAAATAAAACAAAATAAAATAAAATAAAAATGTATAAATTAAAGTAGGCTACGTCGTCACAATATTAGCCAAGTTTTAACAACAACCAATCCCCGGCAACGGCGCCAAAAACTTGGTCGATGGGAAAATAACACCTATTTTCTACTCGCAAGTGCACGAGGTCGACAAGTAATAAAGTGGTGAGTGAGTGTCGTGTCCCATGAGGATTGTGTTCCTAAAATCTAGCTAAGTATCACAACTAGAATAACCCAGTTTTATCTAGACAAGTCCAATCATGAGAATGAGATCATTCAAAACAAAAAATAAAATGCTAAACTAATTAGACGAGCAAATCAAACAATGAAAGAAACTTTTGGGATCGAAGGGTTTGATTTCACCTTGTCTAATTATTCTAATCCTTTTTTAATGCTATTGATTTCTCTCAAGCCAAACATTAATCATGAATTTCCTAAAATAATCCAACTCCCTCTCTCGAGTGCCGAGTCAAATATATGCAAAATCACTTAATTAATATCCCTATTAATCAAGTTAATTGTGCATTCATTAAGCTCTAATTCATTTGTGATTACCTAGCTCATATTCATCTCTCGACTCCAATACTCACTAGGCTGTGTTCAACAAATCCCAACATGTGCAAGTGACTCTCTCAAGCCTAAATCCACATATCTAAATCTTTTAATCAATCTTTCAATTTATTAAAGCATTAAGCAAAGAAGAGCACAAATGTTTGGGCATGGAAAACATCAAATAGCCTCAAATATTCATAGCATAATCGTAGCAAGGTTACATCAAGTCCCCTAACATAAGAATCTAGCCACGCATCAATATAAACTAAAATAAATTCAAGATTAAACAAATCTAAAAGTACATGATAAATCCGCAAAATAGAGAAAATACTAAGTCTAAGAACAAGAGAAAAGGGAGAGGAAGAAAAATAAAACTCAGTGTAGTCCAGCTCCCAATCTCCAAGAACTCCCTCCTGATTCCCCAGAAAAAACTAGGGTTTCTCCCCTATGTCTGCTGCCCCTGAAAAACTAGGGTTTTCTTCTTTTTTTTTTCCAACTCCTATCCGCCTCCTCTTTTCTTTTGTCCGGCCAAATTCTATAGGCCCCCCTCAGAGCACGCGGGCGCGCGGTTGGGTTAGGGGAACAGCGCGCGGGCGCGCGCCTGAAGTAGGCGGAACTACGCCTAGCGCGCGGGCGCGCGCCTTAAATCGCGCGGGCGCACTGGGGGGGCAAGGGCGCGGGCGCGCATTGGTTCCCTGGTGTGGGCGCGTGGGCGCGCGTTGGTCCCTGATGTAGGCGTGCGGGCGCGCGATAGTTTCGGGCTCATTTTGACATTTTTCTTCCAAGTGATCCAATTCTTCTTTGTTTACCTGAATCACTCACAAACATATTAAAACAACCTAAAAACTTGAAGATACAAGCAATTATTCCATTTTCGGACATTAAATGAATGAGTTAAAACTCACTCAACAACTTCATATGGAACAACATAGTTTGCAGGTTCGCTGTGCCGCACTCTCTCGTGTCCGACAACAGGAAGCAGTTCAAGAATGACAACACCAGCCAGTTTTGCAAGCTACTGGGGATCCACAAGAATTTTTCCTCCGTCATCTACCCCCAGTCCAACGGGCAGGTCGAGGCAGTCAATAAGATAATCAAAGTCACGTTCAAATGACGCCTCGACGCCTACAAAGGAAAATGGGCCGACGAGTTACCAAAAGTTCTGTGGGCCTACCGAACAACGAGTAGAACTACTACGGGGGAAACCCCATTCTCAATGGCCTATGGGTTCGAAGCAGTCCTGCCAGTCGAGGTGTCCATTCCGACCAGCCGGGTGACCTGGTACGAGGAGGATAGGAACGCCGAGTTGATGAACTTGGAGCTCGACCTTTTGGAAGAACGACGCACAGATGCGCAGTTAAGGCTCGCCGCCTACCAGGCAAGAATGGCTAGGTATTATAATAAGAAGGTCAAGCCAAAGCGCTTTGGGGTCGGGGACCTAGTTTTACGGGTGGTAACCCCCAACACAAAACCCAAGAACTCCGGATCCTTGGGACCGACCTGGGATGGGCCCTACAGAGTAAAAGAGCTTGTTGCAAATAGGTCATATCGACTGGCAGAGCTCGACGGTCGAAGCATCAAGCATACATGGAATGCGGACCAGTTGAAGGTCTATTACCAGTAATCACGAGAAGCGTCGACCTAACAGAGCAGACTAAATGTCTTCTACTTTTGTTCTTTCATTTCCCCGTTCTGGCAGGCAGGAAAGCCAACTCGTAAACTATACACGAATAAATATACGTCGACACGTCGACTGATTCTTTATTACTGCTTTTGGAGTGCATTCAATGCATAATCAACAATTTACGTCGACAAATCCCGACTTACAGCTAACTACTTGCGCGGGTACGATCACCTAGTACCTATGTCGATACGTCGACCCATTAACGTCGATACGTCGACTAAAGTTATCGATACGTTGACGACGATGCGCCAAAAAACAAGCCCAAGGCTTTATTCCTAGCAAGGGGGCAATATAAGTCCCGTACGGACTTGCAAAGACGGTAGAGCTCTGGCCCAACCGTACTTAAGCAACGCTATTAATGTTCTACTATCTACGTCGAAGCGTTTACAGTGGTGCGCCAAGGCTGACTTCTCAAACTCAGCCTTGGCAAGGGGGTACTAAGGCCCAACAATGAGGCCCCCCACAAAAAAAAAAAAAAAGCAAAGCACAACACCTCCGACTCACAAGAGGCAGTCGAGCCTACACTTGGCAAAAAAAAAAAAGAGTCTACAAACATCCATACAAACAGTAAGCCAAAGTAGGCATCAGTATTAAAAAATATATAAAAGCTTGTCTTGACCTTATGGCCGTTACAAATTACCAAATAGATATTGTCTGGGCCTCACAGCCCTATAAAAAAAAGAAAGAAGTAGCAAAAATAGTAAACTCCCGGGTGTAGCCCCCTCATTGCCTGCCGTTGCCCCCCGCGGTCTGTCCGACATCGCCCTGCGCCTACTCGACGTCATCGATCCCCTGCTCTGGCTCGACCACCTCAACGTCCTCACTGTCAGACTCATCCAATAAGGATAGGTCAACGTCTGGATGCTTCTTGCAGAAGCGGTCGAGAATCTACTCCTCCGCGGACTGCATCAGGGACAATTGAAGCTCTTCAAACTCGGCTGAAGCCTGGTAAGCCTCGAGCCTCTGGTTGACGAGCTCCTCGAAGGCCGTCGAAGATTTGAATTGCTGTACGCGGCCCTCGATTAAGTCCTTGAGCTCCTAGGACTCTTTGAAGGCATCCAGCCTAGCGTCGACCAGACGGCGGAATTCCTCAGAGACAAGGAAATCTGAGACGGCTTTTGAAGTGGCCTCTTTTTGCCGCTGCTGGAACTCCGGAGAGGAGAGGTATGCCTCGACCCCCTTAGAGCTCCCTTCCTTAAGGCCCGCCTCAAAGCTGTTGGACTTCTCGTTGGAGATACTCTCTTTGAGGGACCGCACCTTTACCTTCTTGACCTCTAAATCCGTCGAGAGCTCTTCCCGGACTGCGTGAAGGGCAGTGATCTCCTTCTCGGCGGCCGCCGACATCGTCTCCCCCTGGAGAAGGGTCTCTAGCTCTACGTAATTCTGGAGAGCAAGCTCAAGGGCCTGAATTCCATAAGAAAGAATACGGTCAAGATGGAGATTCGCATGGGGATAAGCAAATGAAAAATAGTGATAGCAGTCGAGGTCAAGGCTTACCGAGATTTGACGCTTCACGGTCAGACGCTGCCGATCCAGGATACTCTCCTCGGCGTAGGCATTCCAGGTCTCCTCATGAAAGAGGGTGTATATGGCCTGCAGAGGAAGGCTGAAGCGAGGGGGGAGGCACAGACCGTGAGTGAAATCAAGGTCGATGACGTCGCGCACAATGAACATGGGGTCGTCGACCTTCGACCCTCGCAGTAGGACGGGCTCAGGGGGAGGAGGCGGTACCGCCAAGTTTGCCGCGACTTCGGCACCTTTTTTCTTCTCCAAGCGTCAACCCTGCCCGGAAAAACCCTCGACCGCGGGAGGGACTCGTGGCTCGTTCACCTTCTGCCTCTTCGAGGGGGGTTCAATCATAAACACCCCCTTTCTAGAGGTCACGGTGACACCGAGCGGGGCAACGGCCTCGACCCCCAGGCTTGCTCGACGTCCCGCTCGCCGAGGGTATGGTCTGGCCCTTCTTTAGCTTGGTGGGGATGTTGTACTTCATCTCGGAAGGCACGACTGCACGAAAAATAAGAGGTCGATTCAGGGACACCTCGACTGCACCCCCGGACTTTGCTAAAGAAGTCAAGGGAAAACCCGACTTACCGTTGAGGAGATCCGCGAGAAGAACAACGGGTCGACACGGGGCAAGAAGATCGACGACGAGGCCGTACAGCCGGTGGTTTTTCTTGGTGTTGAGGACCGAGGCACGCCGAGAGTCAGGGGAGAGCGACAGTATCTTCTCGACACGAGCGAGAGCGGATGCTAGGAGCGTCGGTCGGTCGACTTCTTCACCTGCGAGTGTAAAACAGCGTCAGAAGGCTCGACTGCAGTACAGAAACCCTTAAAGAAATGAGAAAGGGGGGAAACCTACAGTATTTATTGAATACTATCTGTGTCCTCAACGGTCGCTCACCGTCGAAGGGGTGAAAGTTAAAATTTCCCCCAAGAAAGAAAATTTAGGGTTTCCACCCGTGAGCGCTGGTGCTCTTCCCAACAACCACGGGTGGGACAGGAGGTTTGGATTTGGAATGGGAGGCTATGTAAAAGAATCCCCTTTGATTAGGGGAGGCCCGGAGGGAGTAGCAATGCAGGAATTCCTCGACGGTTAGGTCAAGGCTTAAAAATTTCCTCCATAATATTATCATGGAGTTTATCGTCACCCAACAATTGGGTGACAACTGGGCGGGCGAGATCCTGTTAAGGCTGCTGAGAGCCTTCACGAACGGATGGAAGGGCGGGGTTAGCCCGAAGGTGAGTGCCCGGGTATACACGATCATATGACTGGGGGGAGGATTGTGAGCCCTGTCGTTGGGGGTCGGAATGATCAAGTAGAAGTGGAGGGGGTCGATCCCTGCGTCGGTGAATGCCTTCCTAGCGGCGTGGGGCCTGATCTTAGATGGGTCGAGGTCTGTGGCCAGCCCCGAAAGGGAATTTGTCAGTGCGGCCCCATACCCTCGACCCCCGGGAGAACCGACATACGGGTTGATACCCTTGTCGTTGAGGAGAACAAGTGCATCCTGTTGGGAAGTCGAGGCTGACACGTCAGCATACTCCTCGACTTGACGAAGCAGGGAATCCCCGCTTCCACCCAAAGATGTGCTGGAGGTCGCGACATCTTCGGGGTCTTCTCTGACCCTGTGCTCAGAGACCTCTCGACCTCTAACCTGCTTCGACGACATGTTCTGGAAAAAGGCAAAGCAGGAGGTGAGTTAGCTCCTAGTGGTCGAGAGGTCTAAAGTACAAGGCTAGGAGAAAACAGAACACGCCGCGAGCCCCAGAGGCACAGAGCCAAGTCCGAGGGCCTCAGCGGCACCCAGAAGGTCAGGCAGTGTAGGCCCCACCGTCGGCGTAAGGCCGGTGACATCAGGGAAGGACACTTGTCCCCCCCTTGCAGCGCATTTTGGCACAACGGTCGCAGACAACGTAACTGGACCCACGGGATGAACAGAGGAAATGAGGACTTACCGGAGTCGGAGAACGCTCGAATATGAGGATGGAGGACGGCTCAAATGCATAAGGATGCACGGAAGTAAAGGGTCGGGTGAAAATCCGGCAGAGTAACGGCGTCTTGAAAGCTCGGTGGTCAGAAAGGTGAAGGTGAGGAGGTATATATACCCGCCAGAAGAGGAGTCCAAAGGTCCTCGAGGAGTCCAAAGGGCTCCAGATCTCGACCATAGAATCTGATTCGGTCCCATCCGACGGTGGATCCGAGAAGGCACGATCGAACGGTTGGGGAGTAAGCAACGGGAAAGGACTCGATCTGACGGCGACAATTCATCCCTCCAGCTCCACGTGGCGTTAGGGAAATGGGGACGTGACGGTTGATGCAATCGACGTGACTGCCCTACTGTCCAAGAAACCAACCGCAATGATGCCCTGTACCTACGAGCAACCGCCTCTACTCACAAAAGCCATGTTCCCACGTGGCGTCCTTGACGCTGAAAAGCCCGGAACATCACACCGCTACGCTCCGGCCTAAGGGGTAATTGTTACACCATGGTCGATACCTCGACCACTCGCTTGAACGATAGACGCCGAGGATTCCCCACTGAGGATTGGTCGCTGGTATTAGGGCACAGTGTAGAGAGCATTCCTTTTACGTCGAGGAACCTTGCGAAGGGGGCCGGCCGAGAAGATCGAGCCCCCGGAGATCACGGCACCGAGGCAGCAATGTCGATCTTCTCTACCCGCTGTCTTGTCAACTCGAGGAGGGAAGTATTGATCCGACTGCTACTGCAGGAGTCAGGAAATCAAGCGGCAGACAGGAAGGATCAGCCGCATTTCCCGGAACAGTCATCATGAAAACTCACCTACCCTCACGCGGATGGAGGACAGAAGATGGCTTCCTCCTTGGGAACAGGGAATACGTAGTCACATGTAAAGACCTATAAATAGAGCCAAGAAAACCCAGAAAGGGGTTAGACACCATTTCATTATCAGGAGAAAAACTTGTAAACACCTGAAAAATTAGTGCATACACAAGTGGATTAGGCACATAATTATTGCCGAACCACTATAAAACTATTGTCTCTTTTACATTATTTTTCTGCTTTATCCTTGATTCAGTCATTAGTGCAACCGTGAATGTTTTTAGAGAGGTAATTACGAGTTATCGGAAAAACACCGTCAACATATATATATATTCCTTGATAGAGGAATTTATATTTCCAGTCTATGCCACGATGTGTCTTATAATAACAGAATTAAACGATCAAGGAGCCACATTAACCTATAAGAAAGTAGAGTACATTACTGTAAATTAGCTCCATCAGTCAAGCAGACGCTACATTGATATGTTCCAATATTATTGTATGAGAACAATGACGATTGCTGAAATTTGTTTTAGTGAAGGCACTAATAAATACAAAAAGTAAAGTCACGAAATACTACGGTCGCGCTCGTTTTTCCATCTGTATAATAATAATCTTAGGCATTGGTTACCTTCTTTATTTGACCATCTACTGCTATCCTATATGTATTTATTCTGTATGTAATCTTCCGTAGCGAAATGAGAGCATTTTTCACGTCATTCGTATTTAAAAGAGTAAATTGCATTTTTGCATGTTGCACTCTTAATTTTTTGTTTTTAGCATAATTAGTTCAATTTTGACCAATTGCGTCTTGAATTGTATAATAAGTAGCAATTAAAGTGCAATAACTAACGAGCATATCAATTTAGTGGTTTGACTTTTGAGATGCAAGATTCACATATTAAAGGCAAAACTCGTCATTTTTCATATAGAATTTTGGGAGAATTTCATGTTCTGAAATGTCAATTTCTTAAAGTTAAAAAATTATTATACTTCAATTGCTACTGATTTAAATTTTATGATAGTAATTTTCTAATAAAATTTAGGATGCATTATACAAAAAATAAAAAATAAAAATAAAAATAAAAGTATGACAGTGCGATTTTAAACTAACGAATATTGTCTAATCGGGGCATGGGACTTTCTTCACCAACTTTAGTTTATAAAAGAAGACCTTTAGTCCTTAAAAAAAAAGAAAAAAAAAAAGACATTCGTTAAAGTATATAATTTTTTTACCAACCGCATCTTTGCAAGCGGATTACAAGCTGTAACCTTTTATTGTACTAAACAAATTGGTCCGTCCTTATTGCCATTACTTTATTACCACACATATATAAGCTTGCTTCTTAATTGAAATTCATTTGGTATTTTGGCTGCTTGTTCGGTAGGAAGAGTCCCCAATGCTTCTCAAGTTCCGGGGTCTTCTGGTTCTCATTAAACATGGCAAATATGTAAGTCTGAATAGGCCTTCCTGGTTTCTTCGGAGTCCCTTTCTTCACATGTTGCACCAAGTTATTGTTATAAGTCCTAGCGTTATCGACCGTCGTTCCCGTCCCACCAGCCGACGGCCAACCGCTCTCCGACACGACGATCTCCAACGACCCTCCGCCCGCCTTCTCGAGAGCTGAATAGACGGCGTCCAATATGGCGTCGAAAAGATTGCGATATCCATACTGACCATCTTGCACAACAACTGACGGCGATCTGAAAAGAGCATAATCAAGAGAAATGTCTCTCGTGTTGCCACTGTAACTGAAATAAGGATACAAGTTGACGAGCAATGGAGATCCGTTGCTCACTAAGAAGCTTATTACAGGGTTGATAATAGCTCGGTAATCCGACTTGAACGAGCCTTTTGAAGGAGGATAGGATACGTCGAGGACTCCGGTGTCGATGGAGGTGGAGACTTTGATTTGGTTGGCGAGGCCGAACGTGGAGATTGCCCTTTGAATGTTTTGCATGGCGGGGACGAGGAATTGCGCGAAACTGTCTGAGGTTTTGACTTCGTTTCCGACGGCGATGTACTTGAACTTAACGTTGTTGTAGTTTCTGACGTTGTTTTGGACCCAAGTGTTGGCTTCGGCTTGGTTTGAGGCGAGCCTTTGGAGGTCGGTGTTGGGAACGCCGAGCATGAGTTCGATGTTGGTGCCTCGGAGGGCTTGGAGAGCGGCTTGGTTGGGATCGTAGAGTCGCATTCTTCGGATGTTGTTTTGGTTGTAGAGAGCTATGACTTCCTTTTGGGAAGGCAAGTTGTTGCCCAGCATCCCATAACAGACTCCAATTTGCGCAGCTGTAATATAATCATATTTAGTTGAAATGAGAATCAACGGTAGACTAGAGTAGTTGTGCATAAAATGGACCCCGCAGCCCGACCCATGTGGATCGGGGTGATAATACGGGTTCGGTCACAAAAAGGGGGTGACATGACCCGCGATAAAGACAACTAAAGCCCAACCTAGCCCGATAGAATAACGGGTTCTATATGAGTCGGGTTGTGATTGTGCGCGTTAAAATTTTATATGACGTATCACCTAAAATTATTATAATCACATATTAAACTGTTAAAAATAAAACCTAAAAACATCAGTTCCTACCCGTAGTTGAAAAAGACATGCCTTTTCACAAAAATACCCAAATATTTTTAGAATTTTTCCCCATAAACTTTTTGTTAATTTTTAAAGTTGCCATTTTACTTTTAATAGTTATGTATATTTTTGCAATTCCCTTGTGAAATTTAGACGGAAAGTTATCAATATTATAGGACTTAGTACCCGACAAATCATCTCTCTAGCTCACAAGATAGGTTATTGGAGAAGTTTATGTTAAATATGTGCCGACTTAATTTGCTACACAACGAATAAAATTACTTTTTTTTATTTTTTGGTACTCATCGCATATGGCAGCCAAGGCAAATTATCTAATTTCAGGCATGGTAATGATACAGTACGTGATGAAACATTTAATAATAAACACGTTGGATTCAGAAAAATTTTGGGAGTTGTATATTAAACCAAAAGTTTTAGCTAAAACAACATTATGATTATTTTAATTCAATTTGTGAAATTTCCAGTTCAGAAAATTATGAATTCATACAATATTGTAGTTGATTTTTTTATTTAATTGGTATTTCAGTTTTTGAAATATAAATAATACGAAAATTCAAAATTAAAATTCAGACGTATAATTGAAACTTTTCTAAAAGCTTTAATTGGCATTTTAAATTTGCAATTTAAAAATGCAAAAAAAGTTGTATTGTAAAGGAGCCACTTGAATTAGTGAGGGCAACATGGCTCCGCAGCAAATATCGCAACAATTGATGTGTCAAATTTCTCTGAGTTTCACAAAAACGAATTATTTTATATCTATTCTCAACTTATTTACTCCTCACATATTAAAATTCCAGTTTCATGATATTTTCATGGTGAGTATCATTTTGATGAACTGATTGTTTGTACGTGTGCATATATATATATATATATATATATATATATATATATATGTATATGCGCAATCATGTGTGTGTGTGCATGGAGAAAGAGATATACCAGTTTTGTCTATGGTTGACGTGATGATCAGCAGCCCAAGTAACAGCATTGTTGAGATCATGGAAGGACAGCTTCCGCTTAAAGAATATGCCTTAGCCATATTGGTGACAAAGTATGTAGACAAAAAGGCAGATCACTAAAGCTTATAAAAGAGGATTTACCGCAAACTCTCTGCCCCAAACACAGCTTATTAGCCTCCCTTTTTATTGACAAAAATAACCCATTTTTAAAGTTACGATTGAAGAAATCAGTCACCAGACTTTCCACATTGTAATTTGACGAGTCAAGTACTCTGTGGAAATTTAGCCCGAAATAAATGTAATTGGCTGAGTCAATTAATATGAATGCATGCATAAAATTTCCACAATGAATTAGTACCAACTTGCATTTATGAACAAACACTCTAATTTCTTTGAATAGTCTTGGCAATATTTTGTCTATTTTTTTTCTTTTTTATAAGGTTGGCCATATTTGGTCTTGCATAGCTACAAGTAACGTAACAAGCTTGCTCACCATGAATTGGCCGACAAATTAGTTAAACTACCAATTATATCTATAAATTGAACCTCTCTATGTATTGGCTGTATATGGTGAAATTTTATCAATTTAATGGATGAATTTAGAGTCTACATAATGCAATTAACTTCTTGAGGTATAAATATTGCATACACTATCGAATTAAAAGTCAAATTTATTTAATTCCTTTTGTTGAATATTTTCTTTTTTGGTTATTTATTATTATTATTATTATTATTTTATTATTTTATTTTATTTTATTTTATTTTTTACAATAGCAAGATGCTTCTTTAGCAGTGGCGGAGGTAAGAAGCGACAAGTGGAGGCAAAGACGTAGCCAATTCATGCCTCCGGGCTCAAGCCCCCCTCAATTTTTTTTTTTTTTTTTTTTTTTCCTTTCCATTTTTTACTGTATATATAAGTGTAGCTTTAGAAAATTATACAAAACTCCCTCTGAAAAATTGGAAATACAACCTTATGTCTCCTTAATAATTTCTGTTTTATTTATTAGTCCTCCTCATAAAAATTTTTGGCTTCATCACTGTGGAGGTAGTTACTCTACCGACTTCTTAAAAAAATAAAACTTAACCCTTTTAAAATTTCTGATTTCTTTATTTTTTTCCTATCACTAAGACTTTATATTCTCGTACGCACCCCATTCCAAGTTGTTGCTTTTTTATTTTTTTATTTTTATTTTTTTGAGGTAACCAAGTTTTTTTTTTTTTTTTTTTTTTTTATTTTTTTTTTTTTTTTTTTTTTACATATTATGATATGTTTTATGATTATGTGTGTAGGGTAGCTTTCTTTGGCATTTTTTTTTTCCCATTTTTACACCCCGTATTTTTATGTTAAACAAAACATAATTACCGCATATTTTTTATTGTATCAAATTTATACTTTCAGATATCATCAAATATATATATATATATATATATACACACACATTTTCAGATTTCAAATTCGTGTTAAATTCTTATCCTTCTTTCAGTACATAATTATTGTTAGCTATGAAAGATACCTAAAATCTTTCACATTTTTCCATTTTTATTTTTGTTCTTATTCTTTTTTATTTTATTACGTTTAAATACAAACTTCAAACGTTAAAATTATAAAAGTTATGATAAATTTGTAAATCGTACCACGGAATCTGAGAGCTTAGATTTTCGAACTGCTTCCATGATTTGTTGTTCCAGTCTTTGTGGAGAGTGGGATTGTGAAGGACCCTAATTTTGTGAAGGCACCATAGAAGGACCCTAATCTTATACATAGCAAAGCTTTTCAATCGTGATGTTTATTACAGACTATTTGGTTTAATTATATCTTTACAATCCACAAAAAACCAAACATTGATGAAAGTCCCTCCTTAAAATACTGCATGAGCAAAAGATGATCACATTAGAGATATCCAAAAATTCGATAAACCAAACAATTTTTAGTTTATTTATTTATTTATTTATTGGGACAGCATTAAAAAATAGAAATTTATTACATATAGTTGGGAAATTTGGAATTAGGAAATGAATAATGCGCATGCGTGGAATGTAGTCGGACATAATTAGCCTAAGGCATCTCCACATTAACAGCCTGCCAAAAAGACAAGTGACGCGGCAATAGTATAGCCTAAAGTTCTTATAGGACTTGTCTTCCAGAAATCGTATAATATTTTAAAGTCTACTGCCGTGTATTCGATGGTTCAATAAGTTAGTATATATACGGGAACCTAATTAATTGCTTTGTATGTTATTTGTAGAAACTTCCTTAGTGGTGGTGATTGAATAAATCGATGTTTGAAGCTTATTTTAGGTATGGTTTATTTTACCGATTCAATTTTTCAGTTTTAGGTTTCTACAGTAAAAAGCTCTTAGAAAATGTCACATATAACTTTTTTTTGCTACAGTGAAACGTTCTCAGAAAATGTCACATCTCAGCTCGAATTGAAAATTTAAATCCACGAAGTGAATGAGGCTTTAGTTTCAATGCAAATGACTTGGGACTTTGCCTATGTATTGACTTCATTTCTTTCTTTACCTATAGGGGACAAGCGCAAATCATGCTCTCTCAAACTTTGGAAATGTTATATCAATTGAATCTCAAGTCAATAATTGCATTCTATGAGGTACCCCAAAAATCGGGGTTTTACCTAATATTTTGAATTTAATATCCTTGTTGAGCTCAACACTCCAAATTCAGTGGACGTTTGATTCGTGTATTTAGAATCATGATTAAAAGTAATTCTCGTTTTACGTGTATTTTTTATGAGAAAAAATCACTGTAAAAAATTATAAATCATGATTCATAATCAAAGATAAATACAGGAAATATACATCCTCAATCCCCTTTAGCTCAACACTCTGAGGTCAATTTTCTTGAGCTCAACACCTTGAGCTAAATGTATATTTTGAACCCGACACCTCAAGCCTATGAGAGGCGGAGGATACAATGAAGGCCCAACCCTCTACCCAATTTTTTCATGTGAGAAATGGGAGAATTACCACATCAGTGATCCCATGAGATCCGGATGGCCATCAAGGGAAGCAGAAGTTATGTCCGGGAAGGAGCAAAAAAGCCACGTTCTGATAGAAGCGGAAAGGACGGGAGTAAGGGACGTGGGTAGGACGGTTGTTCCCTCAAGAGAGTGGTTACTTGAGAAAGATAGCCTATAAATATGATGAAAAAGAAAGAAGAAGAAAGGGTCTGAATTTTGAGTCTGAGAGCTATTATGAGAAAATTAAGAGCCAGTGAGGATTTGAGTGTGTACTTTAAAGTAAATCAATAAAATTTCCCTTCATTTCTCGATTTTCTTGTAGTAATTTACTCCTTCTTTTTTCAATTTCGTTACTTTATTCCAATTATTCAAGCCTTGCATTTGGAATTTGGGTTCTTGGTTGTTGGCGAAATTTCATCGTCAACAGGAAACATTATAGCATTTTTTGACCTATTGTCACTGATTTTAGCCTCTTTGCAATACAGTCCCTAAAATAAAAATCTTAACTACTTTAGTATTGGAATTTGAAAATCTGTTGCAATCTCACTTTAATTAATAACATGTCAATCTTAGGGGACGTTTAGTTTATAAATTCAGAATTATTATCGTTTTACGTGTCTTTTTTGTGAGAAAAAATACTGTAACGAGTCGCGAATCATGATTCGAATCATGACACGAATCTCCCTTCTAAACACACTCTTAATTGTTTTAACTGCAATTTCAGTTGCAATCTCGCTTTATATCACTGCAAGAAAACTCTAGTTTTTGTTACAAAATTCTGATGTCACGCTAAACGTGACCCTTTAATATCAACAAAATACTTAATGTGGTCGCTAAAGAGAAAATCTTTAATTTTTTTTTTATAAATATTGATAAAAATAAAATTTTTAAAAGATTAATTTTGTCTTTTTTAATTAGAACAAAATCTGACAACAATTTTAAAAGACAAAAAATAAAAACAGGACCACAAAAATACTGTTACTTTCGTCTGTATTTTCCATTTCAGTTAGATATAAAAACAGAGAATATGTAAGCAAGTATCAAGATTTCATTTATTTTACCGATTTGAGTTTAGAATTTAAATTTTATTATAATGAAAAATTTTTAAAAATAGTCATATTTAACTTTTTTACTATAGTAAAAAATTCTCACATAAAATTACATCTCAACTTAAATTAAAAATTAAATTAATCTAAACCCGTCTCTCTTTAAAAATAAAGAAATTAAAATTTTTTATAATGTTGTCGATGGTTTAATATGCCAGCTGTTCCCCATTTTCTTTTCTTCCCCAGCGCACGTTCCCCTGATAGTTAGCAGTAACCCATGGGATTTTATTGGGCTCTGTTACAAAAGTTGCGATTAAAACAAACACATCTTTTCCATGACAAGTCAGAATGAGACCATTTTTCGTTGTATGCATTCATAGCAAAAAAAAATAAAAAAAAAAGTAAAAATCAAAATTCATATTGAATGGGTAATTTTGCGTTGAACATCCTCATAGTTGATAGATTTATAATTGAATGATCGAGTATCATTTAAAACCCTGTCTCTATTTGGCGGATAGAACTCTGTTTTCATATAACACACTGAGACACCGTTTATTTTATCAATTTAAGTTTTGTTATAAAAATAATTATATTTAATTTTTTTATTATATTAAAAAATTTTCATATAAAATTATATCTTAACTCGAATTAAAAATTTAAATCAGTGAATTAAACAAGCATGCATTAAATGTTGACTATATTTAATGTTCACATTACTGAAACAATCGATATATGAAACATATTGATTAGCAACAATGTTGGCGAACGCTCTTGTAGTTCATTATCAATGATTGATAAGATATTGCTCATTCGTTTTTAAAATAATGGTTGGTTGTTTGCAATAGAATTTTTTTTTTTAATTTGTATTATTATTTGTCTTTTACAACACAGCGTAGCAAGGGAAAATGACAGTTGTTCAGGTCATCCCCGTGCAAATTCACGGAATGTTTGTTTTAAAGATTCGTCTTTGATTTTGAACTATAATTTTTGGTTTTTTATAATATTTTTCTCTCATAAAAAAGTTAAAGGCTTATTTTTTTAGATTAAAACTTAAAAAAAATTTGAACTCAAATTACAACTGTATTCATGTTTATGTTCTTTTATAAAATTTGTTTGAACTTGAGTTTGAACTTGAGTTTGAGGCTAAAATCTGAGTTCAAGTTCCCTTTTCAACTTAAATTCTTAAACTCAAACTCAAGTTAATTAACAATATTTTTTCTATTCTTAAAAACACTATATATAACTTTTTCTTTTTAATTTAAATTTGAGTTTTTATTAAAATACTATCTAAATACAAATTTAAGTTTTGACACACTTAAATACAAACTCAAATAGATCACAATTCAAACCATAACTCAGATATGTATATCCAAACACAAACTCAAGTTACAACTTCAACTTAAATTATAACTCAAATTCAACTCAAGATCTACACTCAAGTCACCATAACTCAAAAATACAATCGAACAAGCCCTTAAATTTTACAAAATTAAAACTATGAACTATAATTCTAAACCCATAAACTAAACATCCTATTAGTTATTGTAACAATAAGTACTCACTTGACTACCATAAATAATAAATACTAAAGAGTAAATTTAAATGAGGGAGCGTAAGGAAATACTGTTTAATTCATTTTTGAGAAAATTACAGATTCTAATTCCTACCCGACATAGTAACGTAAACCCGGGGCTCATATAAATATATATATATATATATATTACATAATTATACCTATAAATGGAAATTTCCATAAAGCCCCCTGAAATTGTAAAATTAAGTTTTCAGAAATAGTAGAAAATAGGCCGATATGAAAAACTTAAGGAAGTATATAGGTCAACTTTTAGTTATAAAAATTAATATGGCATAACTTGTCAAGTTATGGTTCATAACCAGATAAGTTATGGATAAACTTGTCAGGTTATGGTTCATAGCCAGACAAGTTATAGACAAAAACTTATTAAGTTATGGTTCATAACTAGACAAGTTATGGACGAAACAGTAATTTAGGCTATTTATTAACTTATGTAAACTATTAACCTATTAATTTTAATTCATCTCAAGTCTTAGTATATTTTTCTCTTTCTCCCTTAAGTTTTTTACCTTACTACATAAGCCTAATAAAGCCCAATTCACTTAAAGGCTAAAGCCCAATTCTGTAGAAGCCTTAGAAGGAGCGAATTTAGATTTAAAAAAATAAGGATTAATTACAAAAATTTTAGCTGAATTATGATCTTTATAACACTTTATCTCTGTAAAACATAACATCTATTTTCCTTCAACAATAAAATATTTTACAAAATCGCTCCTTTTGATAGGGTTTTTAATAGAAGTTGACTAATAATGAACTCATAATACATAATTTAAAGGTATTATGGTAAATCTATCTTGAATTTGAAACTCATTTTACCAGTTTGAGTTTATAATTCGAGTTTTGCTATAGTAAAAAACTCTTAGAAATAATCGCATCTAACTTTTTTATTATAATAAAAAAATCACATAAAGTCACATCTCAACTCGAATTAGAAACTTAAATCAACGAACTAAACGGACCCTTAAAATTTGTATTTTGAGGTAAGAGTATTATATATCACCCTGAGACAAACCCAAACCTAGCATTTTTTTTTTTCGCTAATAAAAAATCAGCTTCAATTTATAGTCCATCCATTTGCAACCGAACATGAAGATAGTCCATTCATTTGCAAGCCAATGTTCATATGCACTCTATGTCATGGCAGTATTCACGATCAAAATATATATGATGTATATATATATATAGGGAGAGGGAGAGACACACAACCTGCAAACGAAACACCAAAAATACTCTACAAGCTTTTGGAGATTTCAGGGAAACACTTGGTTTCGGAGACAACAATAAATTCCACTTCGACGATTAGACTATCATTCACGATGAATCCATTCGAGGGTTTAAGGAGATCCTCCAGTGAGATGAACTTTGGGCAACCGTAGCCGTTGGATGCACCAAACCAAGTGCTAGCTGCAGCATGCAAATGCAAACAGTACATATAAGAACAAAAAGTATAGCAGTCGAAGCTTGTATAAGAACAAAAAGTATAAAATAATCTTTATTACGAAAAATGGGGAAAAAATGGTTACTTTAACACTCATGGTATTTTGAGGAGAGAGTATTATATCACCCTGAGACAAACCCAAACCTCGTATTTTTTTTCGCTAATCAAAATCAGCTTCAATTTATCATTTGTAGATCTTCTTTTCCTCTTGAGAACCAAACCCATAGAAAATATGTTTTTTTTAGTATCATGTATTATGCCGAAACAGCAATCACTGATCTATCATGTATTATAAAATCATTTTACGAAAAACGGGGGAAAAATGGTTACCTGATCTCTCATGGTGTTTTCCGTTGAGTTGGTCAAGCAGTCGAAGCTTGTATTCTGCATACACTGCTGCTTTAGTTTCGATGTCTTCCCAATCACTTGGCATTAAATATAACGAGACAGCTTTGCCCTTGAAACCATTTTCTCCATTAGGGTATATCATTAAATTCCTGGAAACAATTTAATTAATGAGCGTAGTGGAGAACCCAAACCATTACTTCAAATGCAGATGAAACAAAATTTCGGGAAAAACATACCATTTTTTCCCTCCAACAATAAACTTTTCAGATTCGGAGAATGTTTCTTTGTCCAACAAGAAGAACTTTTCAATTTTCCAATTAAAAGTAGCATCGGCAATATCCAGAGAGGAAATGAGGGTAAGAAATTCCCATTTTGCAGTGTTCTTTATGACAAAAACCTCGGCCCCAAACACACAAGTATCATCAACAAGGTATCCATTAGAAGGATCCTTGAAAGTTCCAAGTGGAACTTGTAGTGACCAAGAAAAAAATCCCATAATTTTAATAATATAATTCATGTATTCAAGTCAAGGATTTTCCGGGAAAATCATTATACTATGTACATTTTGTGATTGAAGGATTTAGGGAATTAACATCTGCATTCCTAAATTCTGTAGCAGATTTCACGTTAAGTTCACATTTTTCCGATCAAGTAAATTCGATCGATAAATTCTCACCGTACTTTAAAACGGAAGAATTTCCAGTATAGATACAGTTAGAGAATCTTAATTTTAAGAATCTCCCAGCACAGTACAACCTAGCATCCAGAACCCGTATACAGGAGAAAATAACTGTCAGTATGAGTTTGGACAGTTTTAATGAGTAAGTTAAGGGAATGGACAAAAGTACAAGGTGTAGGTTAGTGTGTGTGATTTGATGAGATGTGATGAGAGAGGTGAATAGGACTAATGATTAGTTTTTTTTTCTCCTTTTTCTCTTCACTTGGCCGGCCATCCTTAGGAAGTTATATCCAAAAATTTTGGTTATATGTTGAGTGTGTTAGAAGGCTACAAGTTAAGGTGATGGGATGGTAGTGGTTGAAGGGGAATTAATGGCAATTTTGGCTTCTCCTTTTCTCCTTCCATAACCGGCCAAGATTGGGGAAAATTGAACCAAAATTTGGTTGATTGAGAGAGTTGATGTGGTGTTAAAAAAAATAATTTCCAAGTGCCTATAAAAGGAACCACCATAGGATAAGCCTCATTTTTTTCCCTAGCTTTTCTCTCCCCCTCAAAATCCGGCCATACCA
>NW_010358151.1:415193-423848 GCF_000414095.1 Morus notabilis | reverse complement strand
AAGTACAAATTAAAAAGTTAGTTACAGTGGCGGCCTCAAAAGAGGGTCGCTACAGAACTAATTGTGCAAAACCCCATTTAGTCTTCATTTTGTGAAAACGCTTTTCATCTTCATTACAAATTACCAAAAAAAAAAAAAAGTGAAAAAACTAATTATAATAATTAATAAAGTAATGTGCATTAGTAATTTTAATGGAAATTCTTAATGCAGAGTGAAGATTCTTTTTCCTTAATAATGAATTGGATACTCGAGAATTTTCAGTGACATAGTTGGGAACCATATAGATTCAAAATGCTATGGGAGAAAAAGATGTAAAAGACAATAATATTACCATGAAATTGGATGGTCAAGTATTTATCCTCAACTTGGTCATACACAAACAGTTTAAAATTGACATTAACCTCCCAATGAAGGCCAGGAAAATTTCCGGACTCAGCCAATTCCAAGTAGAGAGAGACATAATCCTCTCCTTTGCTCTCTTCGTCTCCATTTGGATAAAGGACCAATCTCCTACAACAAAAGTTCATTAATAACAAACTATCATTGCCACTTTATTTCTTTTACGTAAAGTTGACTACAATTACTGAGTATTTCTGTTGTGCGCTTATTTTAAAAAACTTAGTTCGCACTGTAAATTTGAGTTGTGATAGGATATTTTTTTAAAAAATTTTAACTGTAATAAAAAAAATTATATGTGATATTTTTTAAAAATATAGAATTGAAAACTTAAAACTAAAAATTGATAAAATAAACGAGTTTTAAATCTTAAATTAAACTTGTATATTACGATGTATGATAAAATCAATGCCTCGCCTCAAATTTGAAAGGTAATAATGAAAATTAAAAACCTACTTACGTACCATGTGTGGCCTCCAGCTTCAAAGACACGACTTTCATATTTTTCGGCTTCTGACAACAAGGAGAATCGTCGAACTTTCAATGAGTAGTGAGCCGGAGGAAGATGCCTCTTGCTTCTTAAAATTTCTGCAAAAGATTATTAATTAGCTAAAAAGTTACTGGTTGACTACTACTATACTGATAAAAAGTGAAAAAAGAAAACCTATATCTACGATTTTTATAATTTTAATCTGTTATATACACAGAGCACACAAAAACAACAAAAATATACATCCTTCTCGTAGACAACAAATTAGGGGAAAAAAAAAAGAAAAGAAAAAGATAGAGAGAGAGGAAAAGACAAAAATAGTCTCCTCAAGAAATATATATATATATATATATATAGATACATTTTGGAAACGTTACTTTATTAAATCAACGCAAATCAGCAATCACAAATTGCGATACTTTAGCGGACATATGAAAAGAAAACTTGATGGTGAATCTGATTACCATTTGATCCGGGGCCGTTAGTTCTTCGGCTCTTAGCCTTGAAACAAACAAATTAGGAAACATATATATTATTTAGCTTTCATAAAATTCAAAACTGGAGCAAACTAAAACTTGTAACACCCAATCACAATGTAAACAGGAAGAAAAGAAGACAAAACATGAACACTGCGGATTTTTAAAGGGAAATTAATAGATAAGTAGAGTGTATGTGTGTGTATATATATATATATATATATATATACCTGTTTGCATGGTTGGTCAGTACGCGGATGATATTGCTGAAGCAGAGAAGAGATGAAACTCAGAGAGAAGAGTAATCGTGTAGATTGTAGAAGAAAGAGATCAGATATATATCATTAAAGTGAAATCCTTATAAGCGTGAAAAGTGGTCAGAATTTCTTTCTTGGGAAGAAAAGTTGGGAAGAAAAGTGGTCAGAATTTCTTGTTTGGGAAGAAAAGTGGTCATAATTGCCTCTCCGCTGTTCAATATGCAATGACGGCGCATAAATTATTACACGCATTTAACTCATAAATTTAAAATCATAATTTAAAATTATTTTTAATTTATATATATTTTTTATAAAAAAAATACTGTAATAAATTACGAATCATAATTTAAATCATAACATAAATATACCAATTAAACGCACTATTAGAGACTGATTGATTTGTTTTGTGTGACGTGTTCTGAAGCAACGACAATATTCAAGAGAGAGAGAACGAATTCTCAGCGTGTTCAAAACTCGTTTCAAAATAAATTTACTTTTTTGTATAAAAATAAAAATAAAAATATTTTTAATCTCAAACATAAATTATTTTTGACAATATGTAGTTTTATCAAGAGATTATTTTTAATATAAAAAACTTATTAATGTATTTCTTTTTGTTTGTGCTCGAGATAAGAGAAAATTAAAACAAAAAATAAAAAATAACTAAATGTCATTTTTTATTTCTTTCACATTTTACATTAAACTAAAAAATTATTTTTATTTTTATTATTTATTTTTATCGTACTAAACATCGTTTTGAAAATATTTTCATTTTTTTTCTTTTTTAAAAAACATAAAAAAAAAAAATCAATTCCAAACGCGGCCTTCGAATCGCTCGTTACACAACAAAATGTTCATATGCCAATATAATTGGTTAAAAAAAATCATATTCCAGAGCAATTTATAATTTTCATTAAATTTGTTATGTATTTGAGTATCTCCCGAATATTGTAAATTAGACCATCTACATTAATTTAAATGTTAATGTCAATAACATATTAGTATTAAAAATCTGATTGTACATATTTAATAAACCTAAATACATACTTTTTGTCATAATCATCAAGCTCTCAAAGTAATAAAAATAAACCTTTATTAGTTTTAAAATAAATTAAAAATGTAAATGTGTTGTCATTATTAAACAAAAAATAAACATATCAACTACTAGCGATTAAATATTAAATTTTAACATTGACATACTAATTTAAATTGCATTAGAAATTAGCACTAATTTACAAGAAAAAAGGTATTGTTCCCCACCCATTAATTGAAATATATAACTTTTCATTCAAAAATATATATAACTATGTTTTCATTTTTAAAAATTTAAAAATGGAGAGATGGTAATTAATATGACAAAAATTTAGCACATCATAAATAAGTTGGCAATCACTAACATCATCCCAAATCAAAACCCCCTATATTCTAACTAATTAATACAAAGTAAGTAAATACAAAAAATGGAAAATAAAAAAAGGTCAGAATGCAACCGCAAGGCCACCAAAATCAAAATTTTCATAATACCCCAATAAAAAAAAAAAGCTATACATCTCGTTCCAGCTCCACCAGTTATGGTGTACTTTAATCAATATATTATGTTTACACAACTGCAAATATATTTTCAAAAAATTCAAGGACTGTTCGGCAGCCTCCTTTTTGAGTCAAAAATTTTAAAAATAACTTGAGTTACAATTTTACTCAAATTCATATTTTTTTAAGTTTGAACTCGAGTTTAAACCCGAGTTTGAACTCGAGTTTGAGACTAAAACTCGAGTTCAAGTTTCCCTTTCAACTCATGTTTAGAAACTCGAATTTAAATTAATGAATAATATTTTCTCTATTATTTAAAATGCTATAACTTTTTCATTTTAATTCTGATTAAGATGATTTTTTTTCTATGCGTTGACAACGAAAAGACGAATAAAACCCTACCCATATACCCTATTAAAATTTTCTATCAGTATTGAGTTTTTATTAAAATACTATCTAAATACAAATTCAAGTTTTGACTCACTCAAATACAAATTCAAAAAGATTTTTATCTCAAACCATAACTCAAATATACACAACTAAACACAAACTCAAATTACAACTTCAACTTAAGTTATAACTCAAACTTAACTCAAAATCTACACTCAAATCGTCTAACTCAAAATCTACACTCAAATCGTCTAACTCAAAACGGCAAAACAGCCTCTCAATTACTTATGGTTTCAATTGGAGCTCAAAATCTGACAAATGTTTATTATTATTTCAAACACAGAGCATAGTAGTATATATATTGAATCATATTACTATACCGATGAAATTGGAAAAGAAAACAAGAGGATAGTCTGTTCATGTTGCACAACCAAATGTTCATATGCCTCCAACGTCATGTCAGCTTCAAAATATATATTAGAAAAAGTAAAACTACAAGTTTTTCAAAAACAAAAAGGTTAGAACCTCAAAGCTGGTAAAGGGCAGAAGCTTCACAAAAACTGTCATGTTTCCTCTTCGAATATTCTAATTCTAAATTAATTCGGGCGCTGTACTTCTTTCTGTTTTGTACTATTTTCGTACATTTTAGTGAAATAATTGGACCCGTTTATTTTATTAATTGAGTTTAAAATTTAAATTTTGTTATAGTAGAAAATTTTCAGAAAGAGTCGCATTTAATTTTTTTATTAAAATGAAAAACTCTCATATAAAGTTACACTTTAATTTAAATTAAAAACTTAAATCAACGAACTACCCGTTCATTTTGCCGATTCCAGTTTATAATTCGAGTTTTGCTACAGTAAAAAGCTCTCAGAAACAGTTACATCTAACTTTTTTGCTACAGTAAAAAGCTCTCACATAAAATCACATCTCAACTCGAATTATAAACTCGAATCAGCGAAGTGAACGAGACGAGCTCTTAATTTCGGAGATAACAACAAATTCCACTTCGACTATTAGATTATTCCCAATGAGATAAAGTTTTGGTAACCACAGCACTGTTGGCCCCCGGATGCACCAAAACAATGAACAATA
Source organism: Morus notabilis (assembly GCF_000414095.1). Lineage (NCBI taxonomy): Eukaryota > Viridiplantae > Streptophyta > Magnoliopsida > Rosales > Moraceae > Morus > Morus notabilis. The sequence goes on along the minus strand of NW_010358151.1, from coordinate 419,214 downwards.
TATTAAAAGAACATAATCATATATTCGGCCTTGTTAATTTTACAACTCAAATTTTAAATTTGAGTTGGGCATGTAAAAAATAAATACTATAGTAAAAAAATAAAATTTATTATAAAAAAATACTATAGCAATAAAATTTGAGTTGTAAAATAAATAAAGTTTTATTTAATACGAATAAGAGTAAATAAGAGCTAAGAAGGTACGTGAATTCGGATAAATTAATAAATGGTCACCTGAATGCTCAGTGTGCTTTCCATTGACTTGATCGAGCAATTGAAGCTTGTATTCTGCATACACAGATTCTTTAGTTCCAATATAGCTTCCCCAATCACTTGGCAATAAAAATAATGAGATCGCTTTGTCTTTGTCACTATTTTGTCCGTTAAGACAAATCTCTAACTGTGTGTTTGGTTGAAGGATTCGTGCCATGATTCGAATCATAGTTCGTGACTCGTTACAGTATTTTCTCTCACAAAAAACACACGTAAATCGAGAATAATCCTGAATCCATCAACCAAAACGTCGTACCTGAAAACAGTTGAAAATGTGTAAAAGGTAACCTGAATTCTGAAACGCCAAAAACTGAAGCAAGATTTTCATGAAGCATATTACCATGTTTTCCCTCCAATAGTAACATTTTTGGTACAACGACGAGAAATTTTCTATTTCCCAACGAAACGTAGCATTGGTTATATCGGCAGATTCAAGAGATTCCCAGTTTCCAGTGTGTTTTATGACAAAATCTCAGCCCCAAAGACGTAAGTATCATCAACAAGATATCTATTAGAAGGATTAGTTCAGAATTATTCTCGATTTACGTATATTTTTATGAGAAAAAATACTATAACGAACCACAAATCGTAATTTAAATCATAACACGAATACACCAATTAAATACTTTTTGTGAAATCACTTTTTGTGAATACACCAACCAAAGTTTCAACAGGAAGTAATTGCGCAAAACCCCACGTAGTCTTCATTTTGTGAAAACGCTTCATGCCACCATTATTTGTATCTTCATCAGGACAAGTCACAAAATTATATTAATAAGCCAGGGAAAGGAATAATGATTAAACCGCAGTAATATTTACCACAAAAATTCTCAATGTAGGACCGTACGTGAATGTTTTTATAAAAGGTAGTCAATTCTCAATGTACTAGATAGATATGCTAATTTCTGTAGAAAAAGAACGATGTAATAAAGATTGCAACATTTTTTAGTATTATTTCTTCCGGGTAAAGCTGACCCGTAATTCCCTAATGATTAGTTTCCCTTTTAAATATTCTTCTGAATTTACACTTAAAAGAATGAAAGCGGGGAAAAAAAAACTCATGAATTAGATATAGTAAACTTTCTTGCCATTTGCAGCCACCAGAGACACCACTTTCATATTTTTTTGGCTTCTGATAACAAGGAGTATGTTGAACCTTCAATGTGTAGTGCGCTGGTGGAAGATGCCTCTTGCTTCTTAAAATTTCTAGAAAAATTATCAACAAAAAAAAAACTAGTGATGTCTAATAATTGTTGTTGTTTGTAAAATTGCAACAGAAAAACAGAGACAACTTTGAAGGAAAGAACAATGAAAAAAACTTTTCAGTAAAGAACATTAGAGATTATGTCGAAGAAGGGATAAGTTCATTAAATTCAGTACTTACATTTAAAGACTTAAAAAATAACTAACCACTAAGATCATGTCCTATAATCAGGCCACGATTAAACACATAAAAAACATAACATTAACAACCTCCTAGAAACTAGGAAACAAACTTTGAAATATTCAAAAACAGAACAATAAAATAAAAAACATTCTGCAAATGTGGCAGCAGTCCTAAACACAACAGCTAACACTCCTCCTTGCTTTAGAGACTGCAAATAGCAAGTTTCATTCTCAGGAACTCGAACTTGCTAGCTGGTAAGGGTTTAGTAAAAACATCAGCTATTTGCTCTTATGTTTTGCAATAAACAAGAGTTACAGCACCATTCTTCTGCACTTCCCTCAAGAAAAACAGCTTGATGTTGAAATGTTTAGTTTTCCCGTGAAAAACTGGATTATGAGAAATAACTATTGCAGCTTGATTATCAACAAAGATCTTAGTGTCTTCTTTCTGCTTAAGATGAAGATCATTTAATATCTTCCTCAGCCACAAAGCTTGATTTACAGCAGCAGTTGCAGCAACAAACTCTGCTTCAGCAGTAGATTGAGCTACTGTTTCTTATTTTTTTGAACTCCATGAAAAAACTCTTGATCCAAAACTAAAGCCTAAAGCAGTACCCTGAGGTACTTTTCATGTCATCAATAGATCCTGCCCAGTCACTATCAGAGAAACCAAACAACTTGAACTCCTTACTTTTCTTGAACTTGATGCCAAAGTTGATTGTGCCTTTGATGTATTTAACCACCCTCTTAGCAGCCTTCAAGTGTATTTCACTTGCACAGTGCATGAACCGAGATAAAATACTCACAGCAATCAAGATGTCAGGTCTTGTTGCTGTAAGATATATTAGGTACCCAATCAAACTTCTAAAGTGTGCCTCATCCACTTTTTCGGTTCCATCTTCCTTGCTCAACTTTTCCTTTTGATTCATAGGAGTGCTCATTGACTTGCAATCTTCCATATGAAACTTCTTGAGAATTTCCTTTGCATACTTCTTTTGACAAAAGAAAACTTCATCTTGACTTTGCTTGATCTCCATTCCGAGAAAATAAGTCATCAATCCAAGATCATTCATCTCAAATACTTTCATCATTTCCAGCTTAAATTCATCAATCAAAGCCGCATTATTTCCAGTCACCAAAAGATCATCAACATAAAGAGAAATAACAAGAATATCAACCTCACAGTGCTTGATGTAAAGAGTGGACTCATATAGGCCTTTTACAAAGCCTAAACTTAGCAGATGATTGATCAGTGCATGAAAATACACCCTAAATACTGCTTTTGATTTATATAATATTAAAACATTTAAGCTTTAATTAAACAATTTCATTATTTTTATTCAGAATATTTTTAATTAGAATTTGTCTAGTTGTTGCTTAATTATTTGCAGATAAAAAGCAGTGTAAAGAGCTATACAAAAAGATACAATTTTCAGCTAATTTAAGCCACTAAGCCGAGCCTCACAAGCCAAAAAGAGAGAGGAGCTGCGTTAGCCAAATAAGCCACCAAGCCGAGCCAACACGAGCAGACCCCGCCATTCAGACCGCGCCTCCCTTTCGCCCCATCTCGCGCCTTGCGCGTGACATGCACGGGAACTCCTCAGCGTGCGCGTTCCTTCCACACAGCATCACCGCACGTCCCAGCTTTCTGCCGCGTGGGTCCCGCGTCTGCTCACGCCAGACCTGCCGCTCACTCCACACGCGACACTTGTCCAATCCGGGTCCCAGCTGTCCTCCACTCTGACTCCGCGCCAGCACACTCCACCACTCCAAGCGCGACACGTGGTGAGTAATTCCTCACAGCCAATCACGTTGCGACACGTGTCCCATTTGCTGAATCTGAATTTCTTCCCCAAAAATCAGAGTAAATTACCAGATTTCTTCTCCAAATTAAATATATGATTTCTCCTAATTTATGTGTAATTTTATTTTGTTTCCTTTTCCTTTGTAATTTTCTATTTTTATTGTTTCTTTCTTTATTTGACATGCAACCTCTAAACGCTATAAATAAGAGGGTTTGCTTAAGGTTTTAAAAAGCTTTGAATATTCAGTTTTCTGTCGTCTTGCTGTCAATCTCATATTTTCTCTCTAGAACTTGTGAGAATGTTTTGCAAGCTAGGCTAGAGTTTTCTTGGTGAGGTTAGAGATGAACTTCTGTTGAGCGACCCAATTCGGGATTTTGATTCCTTGTGCTGTAAAGTTCAACATCAGAATGAATTAAATCTCATCTATTTTTCTATTACTTTTCAAAATATTGTGTGCCAATTTTATATAAGTTCAGTCACGCTTTTCTTATGTAATTCTATCATGCAATGTTTTGTTATTCAAATTATTTTGCAAATTGTCTTTTACTGCAATATTGT
>NW_010358151.1:410849-415120 GCF_000414095.1 Morus notabilis | reverse complement strand
AAATTACCAGATTTCTTCCGCAAATCAAATATGTGATTTCTCCTAATTTATGTGTAATTTTATTTTGTTTCCTTTTCCTTTGTAATTTTCTATTTTTATTGTTTCTTTCTTTATTTGACATGCAACCTCTAAACGCTATAAATAAGAGGGTTTGCTTAAGGTTTTAAAAAGCTTTGAATATTCAGTTTTCTGTCGTCTTGCTGTCAATCTCATATTTTCTCTCTAGAACTTGTGAGAATGTTTTGCAAGCTAGGCTAGAGTTTTCTTGGTGAGGTTAGAGATGAACTTCTGTTGAGCGACCCAATTCGGGATTTTGATTCCTTGTGCTGTAAAGTTCAACATCAGAATGAATTAAATCTCATCTATTTTTCTATTACTTTTCAAAATATTGTGTGCCAATTTTTATATAAGTTCAGTCACGCTTTTCTTATGTAATTATGTCACGCATTGTTTTGTCATTCAAATTATTTTACAATTGTCTTTTACTGCAATATTGTCATATTGATCTATTGTTGATTTTAGATAACTTGTAATAATAATATTTCTGGAGTCCACATACAGATTTAATTTATTCAGTTATTTAATATTGTGAATCAAAACTTGGATTGGTGAACGAAACATTAGGGATTCTCGACACCTTACCGTTTTAATTATTGAATTTTCTTCATACAAATTCCCTCCTTTCTATTTTATTTGCAACAAAATCTCAAAAACTATTCTGTTTCTTGAATTCACTTTTCTCTAACGCTCTTATTCTGTTAGTCTTTCTTGTTATTTTGTTATCTCCTTGTGGATACGACCGCCCTTCTGTGCTACAATTGACTGCTTGTGAACATCACTTTTGGACGTTAATCAAATTTTGGCGCTGTTACCGGGGAGATGCTACTAATAAGATTGATTAGTAGATTTTGAGCCAAAAAAGTTAGTACATTTTTTTTTTACTTAATTTCTCTTTCTTGATTTGCATGATCTGTTTTGAGCTTGTATTTGTAAAAAAAAAAAAAAAAAAAACTTTTGCCACTTGTGTTTTCATTTGCTGATTTCTTTAGATTAGTTTATTGAGAACGTTTGGTTGGATGATTCAAACCATGTGATTCGAACTATTTTTGATTTACGTAAATTTTTTGTGAGAGAAAATATTGTAGCGAACCACGAATCATGATTCAAATCAGGGAACGAATCCCTCTACCAAACATCCCCTAATTGTTAAGCTTTTACCTTCTTCCTTTCCTTCATTTTCGTTTTAGGTTTTTAAAGTCTGTAGTCCATTAGTTTGTCTTTAATAAAACATATATATATATATATATATATATATATAAAACTTTTGTACGTGAAAAAGAAAAAAAAAAAAAAAAAAAAAGGAAAGTTGGCTGCAGCCTGCAAGTTAACGTGCATTTGTACAAAGTTGCTGCAATTTTTTTTTTTTTTTTTCTCTTTTGTCGTCCATTAATCAAAACCAAAAAAAAAAAAGTCACCATTTTTAGTATTTGGGTACATTTCTGTAGAAAAGTCACCTTGTTGTTTGGCCGTACGTGTCTCATTTTGTGAGTGCAATAGTAGTTTAGTTTGCTGCACCCTTTTTGTTTTTCATTTCCCGTTTTCTTTTTCTAACACAAAACAAAACAAAAAACATCTCACACTTTTAGGACTTGTGTTTTAAAATTGATTATGATTTGATTTTATAATCTTTTATTTTTGATAAATTAAGATTTTATTTTATTTCCTCATTTGTATATTTTAATTGTTGCCTAATTTAATTTTTCCTTTTATAGTTTCATTAATTTTTAGGATTATAATTAAGATGGTAATTAATTGACTAATTTAGATTCCTAATCTAGGATTTTCATAATTTGATAGATTTAGGTTTTTGACTTTAGGAACAGTTTCCATTAATTAGATTACATTTCATAATTTACTCAATAAAATTTAATAATTGATTTTAAGGATAATTGTGTGGTTACGTGAAAAGTACAATCTGAGGGAGTTCTGTCTAGGAAAGTTGGTACTTAAGCGGGCCTCGCCTCACCAATCTTTCCTGGGAACGTTGCTCTGTCTAGGAGACTATTCATTGAGCCAAGAGCTATAGTATTTCCTGGGAGCACTCTCGGTGGTTACAATTTACGTTGCTATATAATTATTTTCTTTTGTTTTGATTAGAAATTAAAAAAAAAACAAAAAAAATATATTTTAAAGGGCCGCTTAGGGTGAATGCATCGGTATAGAGACGAACTAGGGAGATTTGCTCAACGTCCAGATTTAGAAACCCCTAGTGAATTTCTATCCGACTTGTCTTCTACGTCTCCGTCTTCGCACTCGTCGTTGGAATTCGTATTTCAAAATCTATTCGCAATGGCACAACATGAGGAAGTTCAGTAGAGGACGTTGTAAGATTACTTGCACCCAACGCGCATGGCCACCCCATCTTGCATCATGTTCCCGCCAAATGTACCACCTACGGATTTCAAGCCGGGCATGATTGCACTTCTCCCAACCTTTCATGGATTAGAGAATGATAATCCATATGTACACATTCGGGAGTTTGAAGAGGTGGTGGCCACCTTTCACAGCCGTACTGAGGCCGCAAACACTATCAGATTGAAGTTTTTCCCTTTCTTTCTGAAGGACAAGGCCAAAAGCTGGCTGTATTCTCTTAGGCCCAGTTTATTGGTACGTGGGAAGAAATGACGACGACATTCTTCAACAAGTATTTCCCACACCATAAGACTAATAATTTGAAACGACAGATCTCGAATTTCGCTCATAAGGAAAATGAAACTCTCTATCAAGCTTGGGAGCGTTTTAAAGATCTGTTAAATCTGTGTCCCTACCATGGATATGAAAGTTGGTGCCTGGTAAGCTATTTCTACGATGGACTCACAATCCGAGAGTGCCAATTTGTTGACATGATGTGCAATGGGGATTTTCCCTAAAAGGATCCTGACGAAGCTATCGAGTACCTGAACGAGTTAGCTGAGAAAGCTCATACTTAGACTGGACCGAGTGCTACTGAGAGCACCAGTAGGTCCCGAGCAGTTGGAGTTTATCAATTAAGGGAAGAGGATAGTCTCAAGGCCCAAGTTGAAGCTTTGACGAAGCAAATCGAGGTCCTCAAAAGTAAAGATAGTAAAGGACCCCACATGGTAGCAAGGATAGAGGCACTTGAGCCATGTTTCGTTTGTGGTGGAATGGGCCATCTGGCTCAAGATTGTCTCACTTTTGGTGAAATGAGAAGGGTATACGAGGAGCAGTGCAATGTATTGGGTGTTGGAAAATTAATGGCATCGAGTGCGCAGCGGAATTTAAAAATTTTAATCAACGTCAAAGCCAAACAAGAACATGTTCATGATGCTATATAACATAAATACTAAAGATCTAAAACATACCTTTTTGAGATTTCAGGAAACTGCACGTCTGACAGATCTAAGCGTTCCAAACAGTAACCGGAAGAGCCTCAACCAACTGGTCTTCTTTGCTATTCTCGTTTCCACAATCGATGTGCGGGTGGGCACATGCCGTTTAATCTCCTCTAGATATTCTTGATCTCCTTCCAATCACAAGAGAGCCAAAGAAAAAATTGTTCTTGAGAATTAAACAATTTTTCCTCTCAGGAATCTTTTATCAATAGCCTCTAAAAAATCTCTCAAGTGATCTAATGAGTAATGTGACTTAATAGGCTATTTATAGTGTTTTGGAAGTCATACTTCCGTAACAATTAGGTTTCCCAAAGTTCTAATCGCATCCAGAGTCGATTTTCCCACGTCAGCATGCATTTTACGTTACAACCGGTCGACCGGTGACAGAGACGTTATAACTCACCGGTTGACCTGTCTTCACTAACCGGTCGACCGGACCGGTCGACCTGTGACCGGTCTACCCAACCGGTCGACCTGTCTGCACTGACGAAAGTTGTTTTGCCTAGTTTTTCAATACGGGAAACTTGCATAGAGCCTCAGTTTTGATTCAAGCACCAATAGAGAAATTGCTTGATCAAAACAGTCATCTAATAGTCTTCCCATATTAAACAACTCTTAAAACAATAATTCAACTAATTTATCTAGAATTAATTTATCAATTAATTCACCCATGAATTAACTTTGAACCTCTCGTTACGGAAATAACACAAGTTACCAATGTGTAGGAAATACACCATATCGTTACAGAAAATTATGTGAGCTAGCAAAGGGACCCGATGGACATATATAAATCAAGCTCCTATAATCACAAAGCTACTTGTAAACCAACAAGTCCATCTCATGATTATAAAACTCTAG
>NW_010358151.1:386858-410650 GCF_000414095.1 Morus notabilis | reverse complement strand
CCCAATGTACCGGCAAGCGTACCTTTACATAATGTTAGGATGTCTCCCTTTAGTACATCAAAGGATACAAGTCCAGTATACAGGTTCATCATCCATCTCAGGATTAAGATGACAACATATAATTCGTCAAAAGTGAATTGTTTTATTCAAATAGAATTATTAATTAAAACAATTCAACTTTGGTCCGATCCAATATAGATTTCACCATTAGAAACTATATCAATGTCTCCACCCATGGAGTCCCACCTCCGACGACCAAGACAAGTCGTCTCCGTTAGGAAGTAGACAACATAACAATCTTAACATGAATAAAGCGCCCAACTTTATTTCCTCGATTGTGGATCATAAGATTTGGACTATCATCTTTAGATTCTTGTCTTCCGCATGTTCTTCACATTACATGCATGACCTAAAGATTTAGAATGACAGTCTTAGACTTTCAGTTTGCTTATCATACATTCAACTATTATGAACATAAAGAGGACAATTCATAGATATATAAAATAAACAAATCTTTATTAATAGTCAAAATATCTCAAAGAATATTGTTACATTTATTCCTAAGGGCATAAACGCTAACATTGGGCACATACAATAAGCCTTATGGACCTTTCTCAAACACTTATAATGATAGCTGGAAACATCACCCAAACTTTAGTTGGCGAGATTCGAACCAACAAGCATAATCATCTGGAGGGCAATGGAGATTAGAGCAACAATCTCAACCACCAAGGACATATTTTGCGCCTCAGAATAACATGCAGCTGAAAGAGAATTCTCTAGCGGATACCCTAAAAGCTTTTATGGACGCGCAAAATAAGACAAATCAAAGAGTTGATTCAATGCTCACGCAGCTGGTGGGAGAGAATAAGGAAATAAAAAGTCATATCACAAAGCTAACAGAAGCTTTAACCATTCAAGAGTGCGGTAGATTTCCATCACAAGCTCAGTCCAATCTGAGAGGACAAAACATGGTTCAAACTTCCAACTTTGAAGGTCAAAACATCAAGAAAGTTAACGCCATCTCTACTCGAAGTGGTAAGAATTCAGACATGCCATCGACAAGTAGTACCACTTCGAGTAATGAAGAATTGGCTCAGAAGAAAGAAGAGCCAACAAAAATTTTGGTAAAGGTGCCTTTTCCCCAAGCTCTCCGACCTACTGAGAAAGTGCCAAAAAATCAAAGTGAGATCCTAGAGCACTTGACACAATTGAAGATCAATCTTCCCATACTACACGTGATCAAGCAAGTGCCGGCCTACGCTAAGGTTATCAAGGATCTGTACACCATAAAGAGAAAGCACCACATCAAGAAGACTGTATTCTTGACGGAACAAATGAGCGCGGTGATTGAGCAGAAGACACCGTCGAAGTATAAAGATCCAGGTTGTCCTACCATTTCTTGCCAGATCGGGACACATGAATTCAGCCAAGCATTACTAGACTTAGGATCAAGCATGAACCTCATGCCTTATTCGGTCTACTCACAATTGGGTCTTGAAGAGATTAAGCCCACATCTGTGGTTCTGCAACTCGCCGATAGATCCATTAAGAGACTACGGGGAATAGTAGAAGACGTTCTGTTACAAATCGACAGGTTTTATTACCCCATGGATTTTCTTGTCCTGGATACACAATCCATGGTGAATATGGAGTCATCAATTCCTATCATTCTAGGAAGACCTTTTCTTGCCACAGTAAACGCACGTATCAATTGTAGGAATGGTCTCATGAAGATATCTTTCGGGAATATGACCATTGAGGTGAATATTTTTCATATTTAAAAGCAACCACGTGATGATGATGAGTGTCACCAAACATTTATGATCGACACACTTGTCGATGAGGGTGTTCTGCCGCAAAGCAACTCTGAAGATCTAGAAAACCTCCTCTAAAATTCTGAATATGAGAGTTCTGATCCTTGTGAGGTGTCTACCATTGCTGCCATTTTCAAAGAATCACAAGACAGAGGAACTAAGTTTGGGTCACCATGTTTTCAGGAGCTCCCAACAGAAGGAGAAAAACCGAAATCATCCACTGAAGAGGCTCCAAAAGTCAAGCTAGCCCAACCACTTGAGGGCTTAAAACATGCATTCTTGGGAAATGAAGACACATTCTCAGTCATCATCTCATCTAAACTCGATCCATTGCAAGAACAACGATTGATCAACATGCTGAAAGAGTGCAATTCTAGGATCAAGGTAAAAATGAAAGCGGCTCATGATAAGCAGATCCTAAGGAAGAATTTCGAGCCGAATCAACGGGTTCATCTCTATGATTCTCGTTTGCATCTCCACCCCGGTAAGTTGAGGTCGCGGTGGACTGGCATGTTCGTAGTAAAACGCATTTTTCCCAATGGTGCTGTTAAGGTTGAGGACCCGACTGATGGGAGAATATTCAAAGTAAATGGCCAGCGTCTGAAAAATTTCTTAGAGTGGGTGAACTAGGTTGAAGAGATCATTCTCAACGACCCCGTTTACCAGCTCTGAGTAGTTTGCTCACATCTTCTGTACCATATTTTGATTTTCTATTTTTCTTTGCTTATTTTTACATTTTTTTTATGTGTGTTTTTGGAGAATCTTATCAGGAAGCTCATGTTGTGCTCATAAGTGGAAAGTTCATCGTCCAGGTGTCTTCTTTCTCTATATTTCTATAATTTTTGACACTGAGGACATTGTCTGATTTTGGTTGGGGGTGGTGAGCATATTCATGCGTAAGAGTGATTTTTGTCATGTTGATATTTGGGTTAAAATTTTTGTAAAGTTGTCTGAGTATGATTCAAAATGATTGGTTTGGGTCAATTTTTGCTGTCTTGGTTACAAAGAAATGACTTCTAGAGTTTCTTTTTGCACGTGCTAAACCTTGTGGTAAGATGGATGTTAATGCATGTCAGCTGAGAAATTTTTCGAGTTTAAGTGTTTGATTTTTGGTGAGTAAAGAAAACGATTTTTGAACCTTCATTGATCTTTTGAGCTGGTAAAATCACTGTTAGAACATCATTACATGGTTAGTGGTATGCTTGGTGCATATACTTGAGGGATGGATTTTGGGTTAGATAGGAATGATCTTATGTAATAGAGCCTCATTTCTTATTTTTCAAAAAAAAAAAAAAAAGAAAAAAAATGAGCAAGAGCAACATTTCACAGATCATGTAGTTTGGTTGTAATCACATTTGATGCTTTATAGTTGTTTGTCAAAAGAACACCTTTCTACATTCACCTCATTATTGTAGGTTGTCTCTTGCCAAAAAAAAAAAAAAAGAAGGAAAAAAAAAGGAGTAGTTTATTTTCTTATGCATTTTTGGCTCTTTGTTCGTTTCTGTAATTTTCTATTTGACCTGAATGAAATCCCAAAAGTTGGTTTGTGGTAAGAATGGTGGAATGTTCTAGTAGTTGATTAACCTATCTTTTGGTCAATGCTCATTCAACTGTTTGTCCTAAAGTTTACCTTCCTCACACTGAGCGTTGATTGTTCCATTTCCAACTCCATGAGAGATAACTTGTACACTTAAATATTTCTGACACCTGTGAGATCAATGGAGTTGAGACTTCTGCTTGGTGAATTTTTCAAGGCTGCATGTGTTATGGTTAGTGGTAAGAAGGTTATGGTTTGGAGCACACACACACGACTTTGGAGTTATGACTGAAATAATCTTGATAGTATCTTTTGACTTCTCACTGACAATTTGTTTAAAGTACTCAGGTGACTAAGCAAGTTGAGACTCAAATTTTCTTTGTGACATGATTTCTCTTACGCTTGGATTGCCAGAGACTAGCAATAAGCTGGTTGGGGGTTGTGATCAGTGCATGAAAATACACCATAAATACTACTTTGATTTATATAATATTAAAACATTTAAGCTTTAATTAAACAATTTTATTATTTTTATTCGGAATATTTTTAATTGGAATTTGTCTAGTTGTTGCTTAATTATTTGCAGATAAAAAGCAGTGTAAAGAGCTATACAAAAAGATACAATTTTCAGTCAATTTAAGCCACTAAGCCGAGCCTCACAAGCCAAAAAGATAGAGGAGTTGCGTTAACCAAATAAGCTGCCAAGCCGAGCCAACATGAACGGACCCCGCCATTCAGACCGTGCCTCCCTTTCGCCCCATCTCGCGCCTCGTGTGTGACATGCACGGGAACTCCTCAGCGCGCGCGTTCCTTCCACGCAGCATCACCGCGCGTCCCAGCTTTCCACCGCGTGGGTCCCGCGTCTGCTCACGCCATACCTGCCGCTCACTCCACACGTGACACTTGTCCAATGCGGGTCCCAACTGTCCTCCACTCTGACTCCGCGCCAGCACACTCCACCACTCCAAGCGCGACACGTGGTGAGTAATTCCTCACAACCAATCACATTGCGACACGTGTCCCATTTGTTGAATCCGAATTTCTTCCCCAAAAATCAGAGCAAATTACCGAATTTATTCTCCAAATTAAATATATGATTTCTCCTAATTTATGTGTAATTTTATTTTGTTTCCTTTTCCTTTGTAATTTTCTATTTTTATTGTTTCTTTCTTTATTTGACAGGCAACCTCTAAACACTATAAATAAGAAGGTTTGCCTAAGGTTTTAAAAAGCTTTGAATATTCAGTTTTCTGTCGTCTTGCTATCAGTCTTATATTTTCTCTCTAGAACTTGTGAGAATATTTTGCAAGTTAGGCTAGAGTTTTCTTGGTGAGGTTAGAGATGAACTTCTGTTGAGCGACCCAATTCGGGGTTTTGATTCCTTGTGCTGAAAAGTTCAACATCTGAATGAATTAAATCTCATCTATTTTTCTATTACTTTTCAAAATATTGTGTGCCAATTTTTATATAAGTTCAGTCACGCTTTTCTTATGTAATTATGTCACGCATTGTTTTGTCATTCAAATTATTTTACAAATTGTCTTTTACTGCAATATTGTCGGATTGATATATTGTCGATTTTAGATAAGTTGTAATAATAATATTTCTGGAGTCAACAGACAGATTTAATTTATTCGGTTATTTAATATTGTGATTCAAAACTTGGATTGGTGAACGAAACATTTGAGATTCTCGACACCTTACCGTTTTAATTATTGAATTTTCTTCATACAAATTCCTCCTTTCTATTTTATTTGCAACAAAATCTCAAAAATTATTCTTTTTCTTTAATTCACTTTTCTCTAACGCTCTTATTCTGTTAGTCTTTCTTGTTATTTTGTTATCTCTCTGTGGATACGACCGCCCTTCTGTGCTACAATTGACCGCTTGTGAACATCACTTTTGGGCGTTAATCAATGATCATCAATTCTACTGTGCCAGCCTCTTGGAGCTTGCTTCAATCCATAAAGAGCCTTTTGAGGAGATAAACTGTCTTCTTCTCCTTTCTTCACAAAGCCTTCGGGTTGCTCAACATAGATTTCTTCTTGCAAGAAACCATTTAGAAAGGTTGATTTAACATCCAACTGGTACACTTTCTAGCCCTTTTGTGCTGCAACAGCAAGTAGCAGCCTAATGGTGTCTAGCCTGGCCACTGGAGCAAATGTGTCTGAGTAGTCCACTCCAAAAATCTGAGCGTAACCTTTAACCACAAGCCTCACCTTGTGCTTGTTGATGGAGCCATCAGCATTGAGCTTGGTTCTGAACACCTATTTAACCCCAATGACTTTTCTATCTTGAGGTCCGTCAACAAGCTGCCATGTCTTATTTTTCTCAATCATGTACAGCTCCTCCTTCATTGCAACCATCCAGTTTTGATCAAATTTTGCTTCTTCAAAACTGCAGGCTCACAAACTGCAATGTTGCATCTTTGATAAACATCATAAAGCAATCTAGTGCCTCTGACTGGAATGTTATCCACCATCTTATTTTGCCAATCTTCATTTCTCTGCTCCCTGACATTTCTGACAGGAAAGTTTAGCTTCAGTTGATTTGAGGCTTGATTTGAGTCCTTTAAAGTCTCCCAGTTCCATTCTTCATTTTCCACAAAGTGCACATATCTACTTATGACAATATTCCCCGTTTGTGGCTGAAAGACTTTGTAAGCCTTGGATATTGTGATGTAGCCTACGAAGCTGCCTTGTACTGCCTTCTTGTCTAGTTTATCACGCTTAACCTGAGGAACATAGGTGAAGCACAAACAACCAAACACTTTAAGGAAGTTTAGAGACGGTTTACATCCATACCAAGCTTCGAATGGTGTCTGATTCTTCACTGCCTTTGTGGGAAGCCTGTTTTGAAGATAAACTGCTGTATTTGCCGCCTCAGCCCAGAATTCCTTTGGTAAGTTTTTCTAGTGTAGCATGCATCTTGTCATTTCCAGTATGTATCTATTTCTTCTCTCACTAACTCCATTTTGTTGTGGAGTGTAGGGAGCAGTAAGCTGGTGTTCTATGCCCGCTTCCTCGCAAAACAAATTGAATTCTTCTGAGGTGTATTCTTTTCCATTATCTGACCTTAGAACTTGAATGTTGCAGCCACTTTGGTTTTCCACCATTTTCTTGAACTTCCAAAACACTCCAGCCACTTCTGATTTGAATTTTAAGAAAAAAATCCAGCAAAATCTTGTAAAACCATCAATGAAGGCAATATAGTAAAGGCTACCTTTAAGAGATGGTATTCTTTGTGGTCCTGCTAGATCAGTGTGGATCAATTGAATATTCTGTGTTGCTCTCCAAGCTGTTTTTGGGAATGGTTGTCTGTGTTCCTTTCCATATTGACACGCTTGGCAGTGAGGAAGATGATCTTCTAAAACAGGTAAATCCCTTACTAATTGCTTTATTTGAAGCAGTAGTAGTCCTTGATGATGATAATGGCCGAGCCTCTTGTGCCATATCTCCGTGACACTTTCCTTGGTGGGAAAGGCAGCTTGCTCTTCCTCTAATGTATTAAGTGTGAAGCTCTTTCCTCTCATCTTGACGTTGAACATCTCTTGACCAGAGGCATCCTTTATCAGGTAGTATTTGTCTTCAAAATGTACTTTGAAGCCTTTCTCTATCAACTGACCAACACTTAACAGATTTTGGTCAATTTCTGGAACACAGAGAACATCAGAGATAAGTTTTGTACTTGAACAACTTGCAATTGCAATGGTGCCTTTTCCCTTGACTGCTATATGCTGTCCATTGCCAATTTTGACTTTTGTAATCTCCGTGCTTCTTAATTCCTTGAACAGCTCCTTGTCATGTGTCATATGGTTAGTGCAAACACTATTAATTAACCAGCTCTCACTTGAATCACTTCCTGAGAAGCAAGTAGCAACAAAGAGCTGATCCTCCTCCTCTTGATCAGCAACTTGAGCATCTGCTTCTTGCTGCTGATTTTTACTTTTGCAAATCACAGCTTCATGACCAAGTTGGTTACACCTGCTGCATTTTGCATCAGGTCTCCTCCAGCATTTGAAAAGAGGATGACCCTTTCTGCCACAATGTTGGCATGGAGGATAATTTCCCTTCGGACCTCCGGTCTTGTCCTTATTGTTGTTTGCTGTAGCACAGCTGTTTGCTATAGCATCGCCACTTGTAGAAAAATTCTTCTTGTTCTTCTTCTTCCTCATTTTCCATCCTTCTTGATGCTTGTTTGGCAGTGCTCCTTCAACGACTCCTTCTTGTCTCATGATCCTTCTTTGCTCTTGTGCCTGTAAAGCATTTAAGAGCTCTGCCAAGGTAATCTTGGACAGATCCTTGGTGTTCTCCAAGGTCGTAATGGTTGCCTCAAATTTTTCAGGCACCGTTACTAGGATTTTTTCAACAATCCTCGAGTCGGGTAGATCAGAACCGAGCAGTCTTACCTTATTGGCAATGCTTAGAAGTTTGTCAGAATACTCTTTAATGGTTTCCGATTCCTTCATTTTCTGCAGTTCAAAATCTCTGATCAAATTCAGCACTTGCATCCCTTTGATCCTCTCATTTCCTTCATACTCTGTTTTGAGATAATCCCAGATTGCTTTTGCTGATTTGAGTGACATGATTTGGGTGAAGATTGTCGATGAAACGGCAGCAAACAAACACGCCTTTGCTTTTGACTTCCTCATTTTTCTATCCTTCTGATTCTTGATCTGGGCCATTGTGGGGTTGTTTGGCAGAGGAGGAACTTCGTAATCCTCTTCTACAGCTTCCCAAAGATCCAGTGCATCCAGGTAGGTCTCCATTCTCACAGCCCAAATATGATAATTTTCTCCGTCGAACACCGGCGGAGCAATTGCTGAGAAACTAGCTTCGGCTTCCATGACGCGTCAAACTCACACACATATCCCTTAAAAGAGTGCTTTGATACCAATTGGTGTTTGTTTGTAAAATTGCAACAGAAAAACAGAGACAACTTTGAAGGAAAGAACAATGAAAAAAACTTTTCAGTAAAGAATATGTCGCAGAAGGGATAATTTCAATGAATTCAGTACTTACATTTAAAGACTTAAAAAATAAGTAACCACTAAGATTATGTCCTATAATCAGGCCACGATTAAACACAAAAAAACAGAGCATTAACAACCTCCTAGAAACTAGGAAATAAACTTTGAAATATTCAAAAACAGAACAATAAAATAAAAAACATTCTGCAAACGTGGCAGCAGTCCTAAACACAACAGCTAACAATAATAATATAATGAGATGTTTTACATTACAGCTTTTTTTTTCATACATTAAGGCATACATACCTAAAAAAATAAGCTTAATTCCACTAAAAAAATGAAAAAGTTATATTTATAGAATATTTGTGCATTTATATATCAAATTTAATTATTATTCAACGAAGCAATCAAACCAAACTGCTAAATATCCTTGCTTTGATGGAAATTTTGAAAAGGGAAAAAATAACAGTACCCTCAAAAAATATTAGTTTCCTCATGCACCTCCTTAGGAAAAGATCGAAAAACAAAAGCGCAGCAGATACTTTTTCATGATAACGGATTCATGCATATATGTATATATATCCTTGATAACTAGTACTATAAAAACCATTTTCGGCATTAGTTTTCTGCGTAATAAAGAAGATGGATTATGATTTATCTCAATTTGTTTGCTTTCTAATTGCGGTTTTACATTGGGTTTATAAAGTTTTGGATTGATCTTGTTAAAGATTAAATTAGGACCAGTTAGAAAAAGGCATGTTGGAGATCACATTACATGTAATTTCTATGCCACTCATCCATACTCGATCAATGTCATTGAATATGTTGGTATTAAGGGTGTTAATTCGTGTCACATGTCGTGTTTGTGTCGTATTTTGATCGTTTCTTTCTAAATTTACAGTCACCCCGAACACGACCTGTGACACGAACTTTTTTAAAAACCGCAACACGAACACGACACGATCACTTAATTACGGATTGACACGACACGGCATGAAAATTACCCATGACACGAAATTGGCCCGTGAACCCGAAATTGACACGAAAATTGTATACTTTTATTTAGTTTTTTACATATTAGAAATAACTTAAAATTCATAATACACTAAAATACAATAACATCCATTGAAATTAAGTAAATAATAATATAAGATTTTGAGTATAACTATCATGATATCACAAGTTTATAATAAAATTAAAAATATGTAATGAAAAATATATGTATTTTTTAGTTTTTAACGGGTTTCATATCGCGTTTGGGTTAGGTGGGTCCAACCTGAAATTGACTGGTGTTTTTTGTGTCAATTTCATATCAACCCAATTTTGACTTGAATATCTTTTTTCTCAACCCTAACACACAAAATTCATGTCGTTTTTGAGTCATATTGTCGTGTTGTGACCCATATTGCATGCCCTAGTTGGTATGGTGATCGTGGAAGGTTTAGTTATGTTTGAGTGTGATAGAAGCCGCCATAATTTCATGTTGATATAGGAGATGGACCAGATTGTAACTAAAGTGAAGTCTAAAGATAAATAGTATACATAAAGCATGCTTAAGGAACATATGATATAATTATTTTAGGAATCATATGTAGCCCAAATGAGAGATTATTAAGAAACTCATGTTTCTTAACTAAAGTGTGCGCCACATATTATTATAACAATTATATTAAATAAGTGGATAAATGAGTGGATACCCAATACTTATCCAATTAAATTTAATGGGAGCCTAATGGAAAATTATATAAGAACTTATAGCTTATGGTCCCCAATACGTTAAATCATTCGGTCGCTTTCTCTTCTTTTCCATCTAGAGAGAAACACCCCATTAAGAAACTCTAGTGATTTGATTGAGGAGGACAATAACCAGTTCGCTAATCGTCATAGTAATTCTGTAAAAGTATCGATTGTCACAATTACGGATTTAGATACGTTTTCTTAATTTTTCTTCATAATTTGGCATGATGGTACTTAGGATTTATGAATATGGTGGTTAAAATGATATTTATAATTAAAATCTAACAAGACCTACCTGAGAGACTGCATTTTGGATCTTTTCCATGGCGGGGACGAGGAACTAAGCGGTGTAGTCTGAGGTTTTGATCTCGTTTCCAATGGCGATGTATCAGAACCTGACATTGTTTTGGACCCAAGAGTTGGCTTCGAATTGGCTTGAGACGATCTTTTGGAGGTCCTAGTTGGGGAGGCCGAGGATGGTGTCGATGTTGGCGCCGTGGAGGGCTTGGAGAGTGGGTTGGTGTGGGGCGTAGAGGCGCATTCGGCGGATGTTGTTTTTGTTGTGGAGGGATATGACTTCTTGGGGTGGTGGCAAGTTGTTTCCCAATAATCCGTAGTTACCATACGACTCTTGAAGATATATGCACGTGGATACATTATTCTAGAAATTTTTCACTTGACGTATGGAATGGCTAGAATAATTTTTTTTTTAAATCTTTTTAAAACGTATATACAGACATTTATGTATGTACGTATATATTTTTTAAGAGCTTTTGGAAGAAGAAAAAATTGAAAAGTTTTTAGGCCAAAGGAGTCGGTTTGGACTATACAACGATTGTACCAAAGCGTTATATTTTCACAACTATCAGTACTATCTATAATCACGTCACATATTTTGATGAATAGTAAGGATGTTTATGAAATCTGCGAATCCGATTGATCCGTGAAATGCAATCTAATCTGAAATTTTGAATCGGATACAGATTGAGATTTTCTCAATCTGAAAATTTTAGATCGAATTGCAGATTGAGCACTTTTTAATCCGTGAAATCTGTAAACCTGAAACCATATATATATATATATAATTTTTATAATTATATATATAAATGTTTACAAGTTTATTTTTTATTTTTTTTTTAAATCTGGCATATACTTAGTAGCCCATATCTAATATCCCTACTACAAAGCCCAAATATGATATCCCTAGTCCCTACTATAAAGCCATCCCATTGTGAAACCCTAATTTTTTTTTTTTTTCTTGAAGTAACAATTTAGATGTTTATTTTATTTTATTTTATTTTTGCTGAATAAACCACAATTTAGATGTTTATTAATATTTCATGTTGTGTTTATTTGTATAGATGTTTATTAATATTTATATTTTTAAAGGTTGGAACTTGTGAATCTTTGAGTTCAATCCATAAAATCTAATAGATTTTGAATTGGATTGGATCTAATCTAAAAAGGTTTTGAATCGGACATAGATTAAAAATTACTAATCCGCAGTTCTGAATCGGATTCTGGCCCTTGACTTCCTTTCCTTACGGGCAAGAGTGGACGTTTAACTACACAAATCAGCGGCTCGATCTCCTTCATCACTCCATTAATTTACTTTAAATCATTTATGTTAATTTTTAGTGGACAGTAGCCAACTCGTTTGTCACGCTAGATTAATTAGTGGCGAAACAGACAGAGCCACTCATACTTGATCTAATGTTGTGTGTGAATCTACTGATGAATCCGAGACTTTTTCGTCTGTCGGTCTTTAGACAATGTCTAAATGTTTATTATTTGGATCAAATTGTTTGAAAAGAAAAGAGGTGATCTAACAACAATATTATTGATAACAATTTTCAATTTCATGATAAAAAACATTAGAATGACATCATACAATTTGTATAGGAGTGCGTAAAATAAGAATTTAAGAACAACAAACCACATATCCTCGCTACATATTATTAGGACGAAAAATGATAAAGAAAGAAAGCAGATGAAAGCATGCAAACAAATTAACATATGAACTTAATTGTAAACACATTAATATGAAGGGTCAAAATAGAAGGGTCCGGCCTCGTAATGCAAAACATCCCGATGTCCTTGCTCATCATGTAGTCGTTCTACAACAACGTCTCGGCAGTTAATTGGTGCTAAAAGGGCTCCCCGACGTGCAGGCGAAACAAAGCAACCGGCCGCATCGGTTCCTCTAACAACTATGAAGCAGCGATCACACTGATTTGGATGAAAGAGAGAAGTTTCTAGTGTGTTGAAAGTAATCTCAAAAAACCCATTTGTGTCCGTTACAACATCGCTGATTGTAGTTCTCTTGTCATTACATCTAAGCACAACGTCTGTTCCAGTAGATAATGTTGTTTTTCTTTGAGTTGCTGCAGGGAAGGGGCATTCTACAACACCAAAAACACGCACTTGGCGTATTCCAGTAATATCCGGGATGATATTTGGATCAACAATGCCTTCCAACAAGTCAGAAGAGGCCATAGAGACCATGCAAATGATCAGCATATAGGAGAGGAACATAGATCGATACCCCATAATGAAACTTGTATCAAATGAGAAATCCGATTCGTGTTGCTATATGGAATTTGACTTCAACAAAGAAGTATTGAAGCTTTGCTTTTCTGCTTGAAAGTTTGGGAACAAGACTATACCTATTTATAGGTTTCGAAGTATTTCAAGTTTATACCCGACAATTCTCCTAATTGTTAAATTACCAAATTAGTTCATTCCACGTTCTAAACCACCAAATGCTGTTTGGTAGAAAAGAAAAAAAATGTTGGAACAAATACGAATTAAAAAAAAAATACGAATCTTATAAGCTAGTGTGATTTTATCTTATCGGACCGAATCCCCTCCCACATATAAGATCAACAAATATGAGTTGTCTTTTGTTATAAAAATATCATATATTTGCAAATTAAGTACTAATCAATCTTAAATGATCTCTGTTTAATTAACAAAAGAAAGGACCTCGTAGGATCTCAATCCCAACAGAAAATAATAATAAGAAGAAATTCCATTAGTCGTAAGCACGTACAGTACTATAACAAAAATCACTAAAACAATCCCCATGTCTTTTATTATAATATGCCAGGTCTTATATAACTGATTTTAATATATGTGTATGGTTTTAATAGCTCTAATATTTATAGGTTGATGGGTATAATTGAAATTAGTCCTAAAATATTGATCATCTGAAGGTTGTAATTAAATTAAAAAGTTGATAAAAAAAATATATGACAATTGACGAAACTGAATTCCTATTATATCACGTTATTAAATTTTTATATTTAATGGGTAATCACAATGGAACTTAACCATTAAAATTTTTTATATTTAGCGGATAACAAGGAGTATGTTGAACCTTCAATGTGTAGTGCGCTGGTGGAAGATGCCTCTTGCTTCTTAAAATTTCTAGAAAAATTATCAACCAAAAAAAAAAAAAAAACTAGTGATGTGTGATAATAATATAATGAGACATTATACATTACAGTTTTTTTCATACATTAAGGCATATATACCTAAAAAAAATAAGCTTAATTCCACACAAAAAAAATGAAAAAGTTATATTTATAGAATATTTGTGCATTTATTTATCAAATTTAATTATTATTCAACGAAGCAATCAAACCAAACTACTAAATATCCTTGCTTTGATGGAAATTTTGAAAAGGGAAAAAATAACAGTACCCTCAAAACATATATTTCCTCATGCACCCCCTTAGGAAAAGATCGAAAAACAAGCGCAGCAGATAATTTTTCATGATAACGGATTCATGCATATATGTATATATATCCTTGATAACTAGTACTATAAAAACCATTTTCCGCGTTAGTTTTCTGCTATGGATTATGATTTATCTTTGAATTTGTTTGCTTTCTAATTGCGGTTTTACATTGGGTTTAGAAAGTTTCAGATTGATCTTGTTAAAGACTAAATTATGACCAGTTGGAAAAGGCACGTTAGAGATTACATTGCATGTAATTTCCATGCCACTCATCCATACTTGATCTATGTCATTAAATATGTTGGTATGGTAATCATAAAAAGTTTAGTTACGTTTGAGTGTGATAAAAGCCACCATGATTTCATACTGATATAGAAGATGGACCAAATTGTAATTAAAGTGAAGTCTAAAGATAAATAGTATACAAAAAGCATGCTTAAGGAACATATGATATAATTGTTTTAGGAATCATATATAGTCTAAGTAGGAGATTGTTAGGAAACTTACGTTTCTTGAATAAAGTGTGGACCACACATTATTATAACAATTATATTAAACAAGTGGATAAATGAGTGGATACCCAATACTTATCCAATTAAATTTAATGGGAGCCTAATGGAAAATTATATAAGGACTTATAAGTTGTGATCCCTAATACGTCAAATCATTCGGTTGCTTTCTCTTCTTTTCCATTTAGAGAGAAACACTCCATTAAGAAACTTTGATGATTTGATTTAGGAAGACAATAACTGGTTCGCTAATCGTCATAGTAATTCTGTAAAAGTGTTGATTGTCACAATTATGGATTTTGATACGCTTCCTCAATTTTCTTGGTAATTTGGCAGGATGGTACTTGGGATTCTTGAATATGGTAGTCAAAATGATATTTATAATTAAAATCTAACAAGACCTACCTGAGAGACTGCGTTTTGGATCTTTTCCATGGTGGGGACGAGGAACTAAGCGGTGTAGTCCGAGGTTTTGATCTCGTTTCCAATGGCGATGTATCAGAACCTGACGTTATTTTGGACCCAAGAGTTGGCTTCGAATTGGCTTGAGACAATCTTTTGGAGGTCCTAGTTGGGGTGGCCGAGGATGATGTCGATGTTGGCGCCGTGGAGGGCTTGGAGAGTGGGTTGGTGTGGGGCGTAGAGGCGCATTCGGCGGATGTTGTTTTGGTTGCAGAGGGATATGACTTCTTGGGGTGGTGGCAAGTTGTTTCCCAACAATCCGCAGTTACCATATGATTCTTGAAGATATATGCACGTGGATACATGTTTTTAGAAATTTTCCACTTGACGTATGGAATGGCTAGAATAACTTTTTAAAATCTTTTTAAAACGTATACACACATTTATGTATGTACGTATATATTTTTTAAGAGCTTTTGGATGAAGAACAAATTAAAGAGTGCGTTTGAAACTCATTCTGAAATGATTTTATTTTTTATATAAAAATAGAAATGAAAACGTTTTCAATCTCAACAGAAATCATTTTTAAAAATGCGTTTGGTAGTTTCATCAAAAGTCTATTTTCAGTATAAAAAAATCCATTATTATCTCTCTCTCCCTCTTTGCTCCAGAGAGGAGAAAACGAAAATAAAAAATGAAAAATGACTAAAAGTCATTTTTTATTTCTCTCCTATTTTACACTAAATCAAAAAATCATTTCATTTCCCTTTTTTTGTCTTTAATTGTGCCTAACGCCGTTTCTTTCTCGTTTTCATTTTTTCTTTCTCAAAAAACATGAAAAACAAAAATAAAAACAACTCCAAACACAACCGAAAAGTTTTTAGGCCAAAGGAGTCAGTTTGGACTATACAAGGATTGTATCAAACTGTTATATTTCACAACTATCAGTACTATCTATAATCACGTCACATATTGATGAATACTAGGGGTGTTCATGGAATCCGCTAATCCGATTGATTCGTGAAATCTAATCCAGTCATAAATTTTGAATTAGATACGGATCGAGATTTTCTCAATCTGAAAGTTTTGGATCAGATTGCAGATTGAGTACTTTCCAATATGTGAAATCCGCAAACCTGAAACCATATATATACATATATATAATTTTTATAATTATATATATAAATGTTTATAAGTTAATTTTTATAATTTTTTTTAAATCTGGCTTATGCTTAGTAGCCGATATCTAATAGGGAGAAAGAGGATAATAGGCTAATACTTGAGATGAATTAAAATTAATAGGCCAATAGTTTACACAATTTAATAAATAGGCCAAATTACTGTTTTCGTCCATAACTTGTCTAGTTATGAACTATAACTTGACAAGTTATTATCCATAAATCACGGTTTTTGTCCATAACTTGTCTGGCTATGAACCATAACTTGACATGTTTGTCCATAACTTATCTAGTTATGAATCATAACTTGACAAGTTATGGCCTATTAATTTCTATAACTAAAAATTAACCTATATACTTCCTTATGCTTTTCATATTGGCATATTTTTTACTATTTTCGTATCTAATATCCCTACTACAAAGCCCAAATCTAATATCCCTAGTCCCTACTATAAAGCCAGCCCATTGTGAAACTCCAATTATTATTATTATTTTTTTTTTTTTTGCTTGAAGTAACAATTAATTTAGATGATTTTTTTTTTTCGGCTGAACAAACCACAATTTAGATGTTTATTAATATTTCATGTTGTGTTTATTTTGTATAGATGTTTATTAATATATATTTTTAAAGGTGGGAATTTGTGAATCCATGAGTCTAAGCCGTAAAATCGAATAGGTTTTAGATTGGATTGAATCTAATCTAAAAAGGTTTTGAATCATACAGGGATAGAAAATTTTCTAATCTGCAGTTCTGAATCGGATTAATTAGTGGCGAGTACAGAGCCACTCATACTTGATCTAATGTTGTGTGTGAATCTACTGATGAATCGACACTTTTTCGGCTGCCGGACTTTGGACAATGTCTAAATGTTTATTATTTGGATCAAATTGTTTTCAAAGAAAAGAGGTGATCTAACAACAATATTATTGATAACAATTTTCAATTTCATGATAAAAAAACTTTAGAATGACATCAGACAATTTGTATAGGAGTAGGTAAAATAAGAATTAAAGAACAACAAACCACATATCCTTGCTACATATTATTAGGACGAAAAAGGATAAAGAAAGAAAGCAGATCAAAGCATGCAAACAAATTAGCACATGAACTTAATTGTAAACACATTAATATGAAGGGTCAAAATAAAAGGGTCCGGCCTCGTAATGCAAAACATCACGATGTCCTTGCTCATCACCATTTAGTCGTTCTACAATAACGTCTCGGCAGTTAATTGGTGCTAAAAGGGCTCCCCGACGTGCAGGCGAAACAAAACAACCGGTCGCATCGGTTCCTCTAACAGCTATCCAGCAGAGATCGCACTGATTTGGATGAAAGAGAGAAGTTTCTAGTGTGTTAAAAGTAATCTCAAAAAACCCATTTGTGTCTGTCACAGAGTCGCTAATTGTAGTTCTCTTCTCACCACATCTAAGCACAACGTCTGTTCCGGTAGGTAATGTTGTTTTTCTTTGAGTTGCAGGGAAGGGGCATTCTACAACACCAAAAACACGCACTTGGCGTATTCCAGTAATATCCGGGATGATATTTCGATCAACAATGCCTTCTAACAAGTCAGAAGAGGCCATAGAGACCATGCAAATGATCAGCATATAGGAGAGGAACATAGATCGATACCCCATAATGAAACTTGTATCAAATGAGAAATCCGATTCGTGTTGCTATATGGAATTTGACTTCAACAAAGAAGTATTGAAGCTTTGCTTTTCTGCTTGAAAGTTTGGGAACAAGACTATACCTATTTATAGGTTTCGAAGTATTTCAAGTTTATACCCGACAATTCTCCTAATTGTTAAATTACCAAATTAGTTCATTCCACGTTCTAAACCACCAAATGCTGTTTGGTAGAAAAGAAAAAAAATGTTGGAACAAATACGAATTAAAAAAAAAATACGAATCTTATAAGCTAGTGTGATTTTATCTTATCGGACCGAATCCCCTCCCACATATAAGATCAACAAATATGAGTTGTCTTCTATTATAAAAATATCATATATTTGCAAATTAAGTACTAATCAATCTTATATGATCTCTGTTTAATTAACAAAAGAAAGGACCTCGTAGGATCTCAATCCCAACAGAAAATAATAATAAGAAGAAATTCCATAATTAGTCGTAAGCACGTACAGTACTATAACAAAAATCACTAAAACAATCCCCATGTCTTTTATTATAATATGCCAGGTCTTATATAACTGATTTTAATATATGTGTATGGTTTTAATAGCTCTAATATTTATCGGTTGATGAGTATAATTGTTTTAGTCCTAAAATATTGATCATCTGACGGTTATAATTAAATTAAAAAGTTGATCAAAAAAATATATGACAATTGATGAAACTGAATTCTTATCATATCACGTTATTAAATTTTTATATTTAATGGGTAATCATAATGAAACTTAACCATTAAAAATTTTTATATTTACCGAGTAACTACAATGGAACTTAACCATTAAAAACTCATTCATGAATATATATTTGACTGGATTGTGATTTTCTTTTTATTTATTATTGAGTTTGTCCATGTAAGCATTCGATTTTGCAGAC
Organism: Morus notabilis; assembly: GCF_000414095.1. Classification (NCBI taxonomy): domain Eukaryota; kingdom Viridiplantae; phylum Streptophyta; class Magnoliopsida; order Rosales; family Moraceae; genus Morus; species Morus notabilis. The sequence goes on along the minus strand of NW_010358151.1, from coordinate 392,192 downwards.
CACCATATATTATGTCGTGGCAATTGATTTGCCAGAGAGGTCAAGTTGATTTTGCTTTCTCAATTGCACCAATTATCGAGTGCTCAGACCCTAAATTGTTTGAAGTTATTTTTACGCTTTTAAGATCACATAAAAAATTTTCGTGTTATCATCTTCTCCGTTACTTTTTCATGTCGGGTTTTTCGGCAAGGTTGTATTCCCAAAGTTATTTTTAACATTTGGGTCAACTCTAAACTTTTGGTTGAGTTAGTTAGGCTTAAAATGTTGGAGAATATAAGTGTAGAGGATTAAAAGAATGTAGAAAATAAGAGGGTTTGAGACGTACAAGAATATTTTCCTTTAAAGATTTATTTGCACTCGCTTCACAAAATTTACTAATGAGTTTCTATTGTAAATAACCCCCAAGATACAACAAACTATTGAATACAATATCTAACAATAATAATGTCCTCCAGAACATAAATTATTCTTGTAAATTTTCTGGAGAATTAATAAAGATAGAAGTGTTATTTCATGAATGAATGCATGCTCTTCAAATATTACAAGTTTACAACCATTCACATAATGATACCTCTTCAATGTACAAGTATCTTTTCATAGATTAATGCATCCATTACAATAGATATATTCATTTCTAATAGATATTCTGATATGTGTGAACATATCACAAATCGATGCGATGGTTTGAAACGATTTAGATCACAAAATCACACACAAGCACGTTTCATGCAATATTAGGCGTGACATCGGATGAAAAACCCGCTATAGCGGGTTCAACAGAACCCACAGCCTCAAAGCATCAACTCGAAACATGTTGCACCACGTCTACTGTGTGTTGCAGCACACTAACACAGTAGAAAAGCCACTGTCCATTTGTGGCGCTGTAATTGATGAGTAAGTTTTACTCACTCATTTGGTATCGTTTTATACTTAATATCTAGTTGGTTTCGAGGTTTTTTGTTAGTTTTTATGTGTGTTTTCGTTCTTTGATTGAAGGATAGGTGGAAGTCTCTGATTTGGAAGGTTTTGGACAAATTTCGGTAGAAAAAGACAGCAATCATAGCGCTTAGGTGCCAATCTATAGCGCCTTGGCGCTGAGTTATACGGAATCAGCAATTTGGGCAGAACTGGTGGCACTTTGGCGCCAGTTTGTAGCGCCGCGGCGCTGAAATCCGGCAGAAAATGTGCACTGGGCAGAATGGGCAGCGCTTAGGCGCCCATTATAGCGCCACAGCACCCAGGAGTTTGACACAACAGCGCCGCAGCGCTACGACGTGAGAAATTACGCGTTTTGAAGGCCAATCGTGAGAAAACTTACCTGTTTTGACCCTAATGCTCCGAAACATATAAATAGATGATTCTAGGGCAATTAGAGGGGACTTTTAGACTGTGCAATGACGGCTGGCTTTTGAGAGAGTATTCAAGAGAAGAAAAGGAGAATTTTGATGGAGAAGAAGAACGGCTCAAATCCGGAGACGGAGACGCTTCAATTCAACTCCAAACTAGTTCTTTTCTTTCCTTTCCAATGATTAAGACTTTGTTTAGGAATTTATTTTGTTTAGATATGAACTAATTCCTTTTTCTAGGGCTACGATGTAGCCGGATTATGAATGTTCGAATTCTCAATCTTCTTTTTAAGTAATTGATGTTTAATCTATATATGTTGAGTATTTCAATTTATTCTTAATGCTTGTGATTGTTTGGCTAACTATTACATGATTTTGTATTTAATTTGAGACTGAGAGGTGATAATTGAATAAGCCCTTAATTGAAATACCACGAGTTGTTCATAGGATAGAGATATCTATGATGCTTGTGCACTTCTTTTGAATTTCTTGCACTTAATGATTTTCAATAGGTTTAGAAGTCTGACAGAGATGTAGATTTTGCTTGTTGGATTAATATTATTATTGCTTGAGAAAGAATAATAATTGTTTTAGAGAAATTGCTGTCAATATAGGATTGAATGTTAATTTTCTTGAATTATGGGAATTTGAACATGATTAATTTGGTGAAATCGGAAACCCTAGAATCTTAATCTATTGAATTTTCATCCATTGCTAGCATTGTTTAATTTATTTAATTGTTTTAGTTTTACTTTACTTAATTTTATAAACTCTCTTTTCAAGTATTCAAATAAAATTAGGGTTAATATAATTTCAGTAATTAGTAAACAACAATCCTCGTGGGACGATATTCTTATTCACTATTATATTACTTGATTGCGATAGCGTATACTTGCATTACGATTTTTCACAACAAGTTTTTGGCGCCGTTGCCGGGGATTGTTTTGTTTTTACTAATATCGATACCAAATAACTCTAGTTTTACTTTGGATTTTATTTCGTTATTTATTTGCTTGTTCTTGTTTACTGCTCTGCAGGAGCTTACTTTACCTGCATGCGAAAGCTTCGGAGCAACAGTCTACTACCTCTGGATTTAGAAATTGAGCGTACCTGTCGAAGAAACCGAAGAGAGAAGAGAGAAGCTGCCATTCAGTTGCCAGAAGTGATGGCTGATCCTGAAGGAGAAATAAATGGGAATAATCAACCATTGAACAATCCACCGGTGGTCAATCAGCCAATGGCTTTGCGAGATTATGCATTGCCACCAACCGGTGTTCAACCAGTGATCAGGAAGCCTGCTATTCAAGCGAATAATTTTGAATTGAAGTCGGTAATGTTGCAGATGATTCAAGCGATCTAATTTAATGGATTGCCGAATGAAGATCCTAATGGTCACATTGCAAATTTTCTGGAGATTTGCGATACTGTCAAATACAATGGAGTTAATGATGAAGCTCTTCACCTTCGTTTGTTTCCTTTCTCTTTGAGAGATAAAGCAAAAAGTTGGTTGAACTCACTGCCGTCAAATTCGATCACTAGTTGGGAAGACTTAGTTCAGAAGTTCCTTTCTAAGTTCTTCCCACCGGCTAAAACAACGAATATGCGCATTGAGATCAATAATTTTGCTCAATATGAAGGTGAAACTCTATATGAAGCATGGGAGAGATACAAGGAACTGCTGAGAAGATGTCCTCATCATGGTCTACCTAAATGGATGCAAGTCCATAATTTTTATAATGGATTGAGTGGCACTACAAGAACTCTAATTAATGCATTTGCAGGAGGAGCGTTAATGAAGAAAACTGAAGATGAGGCATATGAGTTGCTAGAAGATATGGCAACCAATAATTACCAGTGGCCTAGTGAAAGAAGCATACCAAAGAAGACAGCTAGACTACATGAAGTTGATGCCATTACTAATTTGACTGCCCAAATTGCTTCTATTTCCAAACAATTACAGTCAATTGACAGCCAATGCCATCCAAACATCATCTCCAGTGTGTGAGTTTTGCAGCGGATCTCACCAAAGTTCTGAGTGTCAAGCGGACAACCCATTTGCACAGGTACAAATGGAGCTGGCTCAATATGTGGGAAATTTTAATAGGCAACAGAATAATCCTTACTCCAACAGGTTTAATCAAGGGTGGCGTAATCACCCAAACTTGTCTTGGAGAAACACTCAAAATGTGTTGCAGCCTGAACAGAGCAATCCACCACAAGAGGAGAGGGTGAATCTAGAAGATGCAATGGCACAATTGGCTACCTCTCACACGCAATTTATGAATGAAACCAAGACAAATTTCCAGAATCAATCGGCTCAGATCAGAAGCTTGGAGGTGCAAATTGGTCAATTGGCTAGCATGTTAAATGATCGTCAACAAGGTAATTTGCCAAGTACAACGGTGGTGAATCCAATAGAGCAATGCAAGGCCATTACTTTGAGAAGCGGGAAAGAATTAAATACACTCCCAGAGCCTAAGAAGTCTAGCAAATGTAGTGAAGAGGCTTCGTCACCCAAATATACTCAATCTTTGGAGAAGAGTGGTGAAATTCCTACAGCTCAACAACCTTTGCCGGTGGAGCCATCACGAAGGATCCCATTTCCTCAACGCCTTCGGAAGGGTAAGCTTGATAAACAATTTTCAAAGTTTCTGGACATCTTTAAGAAATTGCACATAAACATCCCATTCGCCAAAGCTCTTGAACAAATGCCAAGCTATGTGAAGTTTATGAAAGATATCCTGTCAAACAAGAGGAAACTTGAGGATTATGAAACAGTTGCACTTACTGAAGAGTGCAGTGCCATCTTGCAAAAGAAGTTGCCTCAGAAGCTCAAATATCCAGGGAGTTTTACCATCCCTTGTTCTATTGGAAATTCTATTTTTGAAAAGGCACTATGCGATTTAGGTGCAAGCATTAACTTAATGCCTTTGTCAATTTTCAAGAAACTTAGGCTAGGAGAAGCAAGACCAACTACGGTCTCATTACAATTGGCCGATCGCTCCATCAAACACCCGAGAGGAATTATTGAAGATGTACTCGTCAAGGTTGATAAGTTTATATTTCCGGCTGATTTTATTGTCTTGGATATAAAAGAAGACGAGGAAATCCCCATTATACTTGGGAGACCATTTTTGGCAACCGGTCGGGCTCTCATTGATGTGCAAAAGGGTGAACTTCGCCTAAGAGTACAAGAGGAGGAGGTGATTTTTAATGTATTTAATGCTCCCAAATACCCGCAAGCGAGTGATAGTTGTTTTCGAATTGAAACAATTAACACCTTGATCATTGAGCATCTTGGCCAACCTCAAGAGCCTTTGGAAGCTTGTCTAATTTATCCAGAAACTATTGCAATAGAAGATCATGAAGCTATGGAGTTTGTGCACTGGATGGATTCTTTCGGATCTAACAATCGGAGGTACTTTAAAGTTTTGGGACGAGGCCCATCACGCCCTCTTCCATCAATTGAGAAACCACAGATGCTTATTGAGATGGATGAGTTCCGTAATGATGCATATGAGAAAGTCAAGATTTACAAGGAGCGAACTAAGGCTTGGCATGACAAGCACATCTCAAGAAAAGAGTTCAGGTTGGACCAACAAGTATTGCTTTATAATTTAAGGCCGCGCTTATTCCCGGGAAAGCTCAAGTCCAGATGGTCAGGGCCATTCACCGTGGTGAGAGTATTTCCCTATGGAGCAGTTGAAGTCACTCATGATGCAAAGGGAACATTCAAGGTCAACGGGCAACATTTGAAGCCATATATTAATGGTGGCTTTAATCAAAAGAAGACCACCATTCTCCTGAACTCACCATAAGAAGCAAGACGTCAGGCTGATGACGTTAAACCAAGCGCTTCTCGGGAGGCAACCCGAGCCTTCTAAAATCTTTTTATTTATTATTATTATTATTATTATTATTATTATTTATTTTATTTTTAGTTTACTTATTGTGTTTTAAATTGATTGATAGGTTAATAAACAAGTTT
>NW_010358151.1:374909-386584 GCF_000414095.1 Morus notabilis | reverse complement strand
ATTTTTTTTTTTTTTATTTTTAAAAAAAAAAAAAAAAAAAAAAAAAAAAAAACTTGAGCTTTGGTTCGGCTTGTTTCACCCCGGCTGATGATGAGACAACGATTGAACTTAACTATGGTTTCTAGGAGACAATGAATAATTTGATTGTTTGTGTGCTTGACTTGTTTGTTGGTTTTACTCTACTTATGATTTCCTTACATTGTTGAGCACATAACTAAGAACACTTGTGTTTCCTAAGATCTCACCGGTCTCTAGATCTTGTTTGAGTATCAGTCGAGGGGAATCCCAGGCAATTTGTTACTAAGGAAATGATTTAGGCCATTTTTGGATCGTTTGAGCCATTTGATCTTACCCTGTGATAATAATATCCCTAGTCACCTTTTTGAGCCTGATTAAACTTTTCTTTGTCATCCACATTATAAGCTTAGCCTCTAAATAAATCCTATCATTCACCCATTCCCTTGAGCTTGTTGATTATTCTAGGATGCACGTTGAGTTGTGTTTGGAATTGGGAGGTGTATTGATATTTTCTATAATTTGTTTGATGTCTCCAATGAAATTCTGTATTTATCATATTATTTCAAAAAAAAAAAAGAAAAAAAAGAAGAAGAAAAAAGAGAGAAAAAAATAAAGAGTGGAGACAAGAATGTTGATGGCAAATCACAGATGTATTGGGATATTGAGTTAGAAGTTCTACAAGAGGATCCTAGAGTAATTGATGAGTTTAGGAAATTTAGAGCCTCATTGATATCCGTTTATCCTACCTTAATCCCTAGCCATTCAATTCAAGCTTAATAAAGTCCTATTGATCCTTGGTGGTTTGTTAACCGACATTAGTGGAGAGTGATAAGAAAAGTAAGTCTATAGAGTTCGAAAAATCATAGATCTACCTTGATTCACTTAATTGCATAAACTCATCTAAGTTGCATTTGGATATGTGTAATTGATTATTCACACACACACATAAGGAGTCTTAGGTAGGGTTGAGAACAGCATTCGAGTTGAAATTCTAAACTTTCAAAAAGTTTAAAGTCTTTCTTGAGCTGTAACTTATGTGAGATCTCTGAGGCATTTTTTGTGAAACAACGCCGAATCAATACTCAAGTAAAGTTTCATTTATTGATGTTTCATTTAACTCATTTTTTTATTTCTTTCAGTTTTCTTTCTTTGATCTTTGTTTTGCTCGAGGACTAGCAAAATATTAAGTTTGGGGGTATTTGATGAGTGAGTTTTACTCACTCATTTGGTATCATTTTATACTTAATATCTAGTTGGTTTCGAGGTTTTTGTTAGTTTTTATATGTGTTTTCGTTCTTTGTTTGAAGGATAGGTGGAAGTCTCTGATTTGGAAGGTTTTGGACAAATTTCGGTAGAAAAAGACAGCAATCATAGCGCTTAGGTGCCAATCTATAGCGCCTTGGCGCTGAGTTATACGGAATCAACAATTTGGACAGAACTGGTGGCGCTTTGGCGCCAGTTTATAGCGCCGCGGAGCTGAAATCTGGCAGAAATTGTGCACTGGGCAGAATGGGCAGCGCTTAGGCGCCCATTATAGCGCCACAGCGCCCAGGAGTTTGACACAACAGCGCCGCAGCGCTACGACGTGAGAAATTACGCGTTTTGAAGGTCAATCGCAAGAAAACTTACCCGTTTTGACCCTAATGCTCCGAAACATATAAATAGATGATTCTAGGGCAATTAGAGGGGATTTTTAGATTGTGCAATGACGGCTGGCTTTTGAGAGAGTATTCAAGAGAAGAAAAGGAGAATTTGGACGAAGAAGAAGAACGGCTCAAATCCGGAGACGGAGACGCTTCAATTCAACTCCAAACTAGTTCTTTTCTTTCCTTTCCAATGATTAAGACTTTGTTTAGGAATTTATTTTGTTTAGATATGAACTAATTCCTTTTTCTAGGGCTACGATGTAGCCGGATTATGAATGTTCGAATTCTCAATCTTCTTTTTAAGTAATTGATGTTTAATCCATATATGTTGAGTATTTCAATTTATTCTTAATGCTTGTGATTGTTTGGCTAACTATTACATGATTTTGTATTTAATTTGAGACTGAGAGGTGATAATTGAATAAGCTCTTAATTGAAATACCATGAGTTGTTCATAGGATAGAGATATCTATGATGCTTGTGCAGTTCTTTTGAATTTCTTGTACTTAATGATTTTCAATAGGTTTAGCAGTCTGACAGAGATGTAGATTTTGCTTGTTGGATTAATATTATTATTGCTTGAGAAAGAATAATAATTGTTTTAGAGAAATTGCTGTCAGTATAGGATTGAATGTTAATTTTCTTGAATTATGGGAATTTGAACATGATTAATTTGGTGAAATAGGAAACCCTAGAATCTTAATCTATTGAATTTTCATCCATTGTTAGCATTGTTTAATTTATTTAATTGTTTTAGTTTTACTTTACTTAATTTTATAAACTCTCTTTTCAAGTATTCAAATAAAATTAGGGTTAATATAATTTCGGTAATTAGTAAACAACAATCGTCGTGGGACGATATTCTTATTCACTATTATATTACTTGATTGCGATAGCGTATACTTGCGTTACGATTTTTCACAACAAGTTTTGCCTGTTTGTGGCGCTGTAACGCCCAAGGCTGCACTGACAGCACCAAATGGTGCTATCTAATTCGCTGCAGCGTCTCGCATGGTGCTGCAGCGCTTGTTCTGCAGCACGTTTTAAGTGCTCAAGAATATGTGATTTTGATTTGTAAGACATGACAATCTTTCTAACATGACAAACTTTTATAATCTACTTATTCATCCATAGCACCTTGTCCTACGTTTTGGGAAGATACGGCTTTCTTTTAGCAATGGGCCATTTTTCCATGATTAAAATATTTGAAATTATATTTCTTCATAGAAATCTTGATCATCAGTACAAAAATGAAACAAACTTATGAAATTCACCAAGATCAGCATTGTGAGGAGCAAAAGACCAAAGATCGGCACGGTACAGAGAGGTTGGAGATCAACGTGGCTCAGAGAGATGACTAGAGATCGACATGGAGAAGGAGACCAGCGTAGATCGATGCTTCCGTGGATAGATCTCCAACACCTTCCATGCAAGATCGATAGGGCTCCTCCACATGGACGATCTCGGCGTCCTTCCTAAGCTACACCGCGTCTGTCTTAGGACCTTGCTCTGTTCAATGATGAAAATATCGATACACCTGTTTTACTGTAATTTCAGAGAAAATATTGAGATATCAATGGATATCGGGAAAATTATGGAAATTGATGAAATTGACGTTAGAACATATTTCTAATCCTTTATTATAGGATAAACATTAAAAAGACACATAAATGAATAAGTTTTACATAAAAAATAAAAAAAATAAAAAAAAATAAAAAAAAAACTTAATACACATTAGATTTCTCAATATGAAAAGGAAGTTCTATGAGGCTCAAACATAGTTAGGATCCCATCTTGATTCGAATAATATTGGTTCTATAACATACTACATATAGGTTTGTTGATTCATTCTCACCATATTTAAAAAGGAAAAGAAAAAGATAAAACGTTTGAAATTTTCTTGAATCGAAATCTTCCAAAAATTTCCCAAAAGTTTTTAAAACTTCTCGAAATTTTACCCAAATTGCACTATATACTTATCGATATTAATACTTTTACCGATATTTATTGATATTTCTAATATTTTGCCGAATCTCATTTTTTAGTGGAAAAAATTTCGATACCTCAAAATTTGCCCACATCAGATTTGATTTTCTTAATTATTTGAGATCCACGTAATAATGAGGAAATATAACTTAAGTTGAGGTTAAATGAACAAATGCAAAAATACCCGAAATACCTTATACATTTTGCCTAAAGACCGCTTCTGTCTCTATTTTTATTCGAATGTTCAAAATACCTCCTAAAGCAATTAAATTTTTGAAAGCAAGATCACCCTTCTCAATCTATATTAAATGTTATTTTAGATTGGGCTTAACAAAAAAGTTAAATGAAAAAAATTTAAAACATTCAAATAAATGTTCCAATCAAGAAAAAAATTTCAATTATTTTGATAGTTTATCATTCTTTAATATTTATTTTATTTAATATTTTGGCCGTTTCTTGTAGTGCAATTTAAGACTAGTTGCCGTATGATCAGTCGCTTGTAAGTGTAACATTTTTTGTTGGCATATGCATCATCATTGTTCGTTAATGTAAGACTAATTTTGTTTAAGTTTAGCGCACAATTAAGCGTAATATATCACCCACGTTACATGTTACACGTTACTTACTTCAGTACTGTTATGTTACACACAAAAAATAAAAAATAAAAAATAAATAAATGAAAAATATTACATACCGTACAAGTTTATATGAAAAATAAACCGTACGGCCACCGGACTTAAGACCATGTTGAAATATTTATCTATGGTCTTTATATAAAATTTTCAGGGAATATTTCACGTACCAATATTCTCATCTAGTCTATTTGCCTCAATTTCCTTAATTCCTATCCCGGAACGATTTTCCACCGTAAACATTTCACATTCCATTTTTTAAAAACTAATTAACATAAATAGTTCCATTAAAAGTTTTTTTTAAGAGAGTCAACTGTTTTTTAATTGTAAGATATATCTTATTATTCACGATAATTAAATAGCTTATGCATTGATCATTTAATTTGTGCAAAACCAATATTTATTATAGAATTTCGGAATCGTTTAATATCAGGAAAGCAGCAATATTAGCTCATGCAATTTTTCAATAGGTAAATAGCGCCACATTTCATATCGACTTAAAAATAGCAATTCATGTTGGAAACGTTTCTTTATTGTTTGGGAAATTGCAGTAAATAGGCCTACTTTTAAAATTTACAAAGTGAATAGTTATTTACCCAAGATTAGAAATAAATAAGCCTTTTTCAACTTTTAATATTTTGTTTGCCAATTTTAACCTTAGGTATAGGATTTTTTTTTTTTTAATTTTCTCAAATTATTTTTCTTTTTTCCCTCTACTACGCTCTCTTTCTCTCTCTCTACTCTCCCTCTTCGACTCTTCTTCTACTCTATCTCTGTTCATTTCCTCCATCTCTCATCTTTGACGGAGAACCTCGCGACGGTGCTGCCGGAGAAATCAAGTCGCTGGTGAAGCTAAAACTTCGGCCAAAGTTTGCGGGAGAGTTGGATGAAGGATTAGGGCGAGAGATAGTCGGGTCCATTGCTTGGGATCTCCGGACAAGGACAAAACTTCATCGCGATCGTGGTTGCTCCATCATACTATCGACGACGTTTGAGTCCTCTGTAGAGATACATAGAAATTGTCAGTTTTGATCGATTTCATTCTCACAATCTTACCCTTACGGCGTCGCGACAAATCATTACCGCTGCGGGCGGTTCGGCCTCTTCCCCGGCCTCACAACTCCTCGGGGTTTACAAAGGCGCTTCGGTGAAGGGAGAGAAAGGAGCAGCGGTTTGGTGAAGAGAGAGAGAAAGAGGGGACTATATCTCAGTACCGTGAGGTTGAAGAGAGAGAAGGGGAGGGAGGGAGAGAGAGAGATAGACCAATGAGAGAGGTAAGGTAGGGTTTCATTCCAAAATTTTTACACAAGGGTAATTTAGTATTTTTAAATTAGGGTAAATCCAGATTTACACTTAATTAGCCTATTTACTAACTAATTAAAAACTTTGGCCTATTAATTTTTATTATCATTTTAATTAGGCCTATTTCCCTCTTTTCCCCTTATTTTTTGAATGAATTAAATAAATGTTTTCAATCATGTGGCCCATTACATTTTAAATTTTAGAGAAAAAATAGGAAATACCTCCCAAACTAGTATCCCAATTCTTTTTACCTCCAAAGATTAGCTCATTAATTTCTACCTTTTTACAATTAAAATAATGAAAATAGTTAAATTAAACATTTTAAAAATACTAAAGTTACCCTCAATTGTCCATTGGTAAATATAAGATATGTCGTCAGTCTCCCATCGTTGGCCGACAGCCGACGGGTCTCTGGCCGGCCGCCGACCATAACCTGACAGGTTACACCCGCCGTTGGCCATAACCTGAACAGTTATGATCCATAACCTAACAGATTACACCGGTCGGCCACCGGCTATAACCTGACAGGTTATAATCCATAACCTGACAGATTATACCGGTCGCTATCCATAATCTATCTAGTTATGATCCATAACCTGATATACTATGCCAATCGCCGATCGTTGATCGCCGGCCATAGTCTATCACGTTATGATCCATAACTTGATAGATTACCTCAGCCACCGACCTCGAGTGAGAGATTGTTAGGAAACTCGCGTTTCTTAAATAAAGTGTGGACCACATATTATTATAACAATTATATTAAATAAGTGGATAAATGAGTGGATACCTAAAACTTATCCAATTAAATTTAATGGGAGCCTAATGGAAAATTATATAAGGACTTATAGGTTATGGTCCCTAATATGTCAAATCATTCGGCCGCTTTCTCTTCTTTTTCATCTAGAGAGAAACACCCCATTAAGGAACTCTGGTAATTTTATTGAGAAAGACAATAACCGGTTCGCTAATCGTCGTAATAATTTAAAAGTGTTGATTGTTACAATTATAGATTTAGGTACGCTTTCTCAATTTTTCTTAGTAATTTGACATCATGGTAATTAGGATTTATGAATGTGATGGTCAAAATGATATTTATAATTAAAATTTGACAAGACCTACCTGAGAGACTGCGTTTTGGATCTTTTCCACGGCGGGGACGAGGAACTAAGCGGTGTAGTCCGAGGTTTTGATCTCATTTCCAACGGCGATATATCTGAACCTGACGTTGTTTTGGACCCAAGAGTTTGCTTCGAATTGGCTTGAGACGATCTTTTGGAGGTCCTAGTTGGGGAGGCCTAGGGATATGACTTCTTGGGGTGGTGGCAAGTTGTTTCCCAACAATCCGTAGTTACCATATGATTCTTGAAGATATATGCACGTGGATACATGTTTTTGACGTATGGAATGGCTAGAATAACTTTTTTTAAATCTTTTTAAAACGTATACTCACATTTATGTATGTATTTATGTATGTACGTATATATATTTTTAAGAGCTTTTGGAAGAAGAAAAAATTGAAAAGTTTTCGGGCCAGAGGAGTCAGTTTGGACTATACAAGGATTGTACCAAAGCGTTATATTTTCACAACTATCAGTACTGTCTATAATCACATCACATATTTTGATGAATACTAGGGGTGTTCACGGAATCTACAAATCTAATTGATTCGTGAAATTCAATCTAGAGTGAAATTTTGAATCAGATACGGATTGAGATTTTCTCAGTCTGAAAGTTTTGAATCGGATTATGAATTGAGTACTTTTCAATCCGTAAAATGCGCAAACCTGAAACCATATATATACATATATATAATTTTTATAATTATGTATATAAATGTTTATAAGTTGATTTTTTTTATTTTTATTTTTTAAATCTAGCATATACTGAGTAGCCCATATCTAATATCCCTACTACAAAGCCCAAATCTGATATCCCTAATCCCTACTATAAAGCTAGCCCATTGTGAAACCCTAATTTTTTTTTATTTTTTTTTTTTTTTTTGGTTGCTTGAAGTAACAATTTAGATGTTTATTTTATTTTTTTTGCTGAATAAACCATAATTTACATGTTTATTAATATTTCATGTTGTGTTTATTTTGTATAGATGTTTATTAATTTACATTTTTAAAAGTTGAAATTTGTGAATCCATGAGTCAAATCCGCAAAATCTAATAGGTTTTGGATTGGATTGGATCCAATTTGAAAAAAATTTGAATTGAACACGGATTGAAATTTTTTCAATCCGCAATTCTTAATCGGGCAATGTTGTTTACAAGGAAGAGTGGACGTTGACCTACACAAATCAGCGGCTCGATCTCCTTCATCTCTCCATCAATTTACTTTAAAACAGTTGTGTTAATTTGTAGTGGACAACAGCCAACTCGTTTGCCACGCTAGATTAATTAGTGGCGAAACAGACAGAGCCACTCATACTTGATCTAATGTTGTGTGTGAATCTACTGATGAATCCTACACTTTTTCGTCTGTCGGTCTTTAGACAAGGTCTAAATGTTTATTATTTGGATCAAATTGTTTGAAAAGAAAAGAGGTGATCTAACAACAATATTGATAACAATTTTCAATTTCACGATAAAAAACTTTAGAGTGGCATCATACAATTTGTATAGGAGTACGTAAAATAAGAATTTAAGAATAACAAACCACATATCCTCGCTACATATTATTAGGACGAAAAAAGATAATGAAAGAAAGCAGATCAAAGCATGGAAACAATTAACACATGAACTTAATTGTAAACACATCAATATGAAGGGTCAAAATAAAAGGGTCCGGCCTCGTAATGCAAAACATCCCGATGTCCTTGCTCATCATCATGTAGTCGTTCTACAACAACGTCTCGGCAGTTAATTGGTGCTAAAAGGGCTCCCCGACGTGCAGGAGAAACAACGCAACCAGCCGCATCGGTCCCTCTAACAGCTATCCAGCAGCGATCACACTGATTTGGATGAAAGAGAGAAGTTTCTAGTGTGTTGAAAGTAATCTCAAAAAATCCATTTGTGTCTGTCACAGCGTCACTGATTGTAGTTCTCTTCTCACCACATCTAAGCGAAACGTCTGTTCCGGTAGGTAATGTTGTTTTTCTTTGAGTTGGAGGGAAGGAGCATTGTACAACACCAAAAACACGCACTTGGCCTATTCCAGTAATATCCGGGATGATATTTCGATCAACAATGCCTTCCAACAAGTCAGAAGAGGCCATAGAGACCATGCAAATGATCAGCATATTGGAGAGGAACATAGATCGATACCCCATAATGAAACTTGTATCAAATGAGAAATCCGATACGTGTTGCTATATGGAATTTGACTTCAACAAAGAAGTATTGAAGCTTTTCTTTTTTGCTTGAAAGTTTGGGAACAAGCCTACCTATTTATAGGTTGCGAAGTATTTCAAGTAATTTATACCCAACAATTCCCCTAATTGTTAAATTGCCAAATTAGTCCATTCCACGTTCAAATCCACCAAATGCTGTTTGGTAGAAAGGAAAAGAAATGTTGGAACAAATACGAATTAAAAAAAAAATGCGAATCTTATAAGCTAGTGTGATTTTATCTTATCGGACCGAATCCCCTCCCACATATACAAGATCAACAAATATGAGTTGTCTTTTATTATAAAAATATCATATATTTGCAAATTAAGTACTAATCAATCTTATATGGTCTCTGTTTAATTAACAAAAGAAAGGACCTTGTAGGATCTCAATCCCAACAGAAAATAATAATAAGAAGAAATTCCATTAGTCGTAAGCACGTACAGTACTATAACAAAAATCACTAAAACAATCCCCATGTCTTTTATTATAATATGCCAGGTCTTATATAACTGATTTTAATATATGTGTATGGTTTTAATAGTTCTAATATTTATCGGTTGATGGGTATAATTGTTTTAGTCCTAAAATATGGATCATCTGACGGTTGTAATTAAATTCAAAAATTGATTAAAAAAATTTATGACAATTGATGAAATTGAATTTTTATCATATCACATTATTAAATTTTTACATTTAATAGGTAATCACGATGGAACTTAACCATTAAAATTTTTTTATTTGGCTGATAACCACGATGAAACTTAACAATTAAAAACTCGTCCATGAATATAAATTTGATTGGATTGTGATTTTCTTTTTATTTATTATTGCTGAGCTTGTCCATGTATCTAAGCATTCGATTTTGCAGACCACCATATATTATGTCATGGCATTTGATTTGCCAGAGCGGTCAAGTTGATTTTGCGTTTTCAATTGCACCAATTATCGAGTTCTTTTTCAGACTCTAAATTGTTTGAAGTTATTTTTACGCTTTTAAGATTACATAAAAAATTTTCGTGTTATCATCTTCTCTATTACTTTTTCGTCTCGGGTTTTTCGGCTAGGTTGTATCCCCAAAGTTATTTTTAACATTTGGGTCAGCTCTAAACTTTTGGTTGAGTTAGTTAGGCTTAACATGTTTGAGAATTTGAGTATAGAGAATTAAAAGAATGCAAAAAAATAAGAGGATTTGAGGCGTATAGGAATACTTTCCTTTAAGGTTTTATTTGCACTCATTTTTCAAAATTTGCTAATGAGTTTCTATTGTAAATAACCCCCAAGATGCAACAAACCCTTTATCACAATATCTAATAATAATATTGTGTTCCACAATATAAATTATATATGTCTGTAATTTTTTTAGAGAATTAATAAAGACAGAGGTGCTATTTCTTAAATGAGTGCATCATCTTCAAACATTACAACAATTCACATAATGATACCTCTTCAATTTAAAGGTATCTTTTCATGGATTAATGCATCCATTACAATAGGTATATTTATTTCTAATAGATGTTCAGCTATGTGTGAAAACATATCACAAATGGATGCAATGGTTCGAAACGATTTAGATCATAAAATCACACACAAACACGTTTTATGCAATATTAGGCGCGATATCATATGAAAAACCCGATGTAGCGGGTTTGACAGAACCCCATAGCCTCGAAGCATCAACTTGAAACGCGTTGCAACACTTGCTTGAATCTTTTTGTGAAGTGGACATTCTTCTTGTACCCATTTTTCTTGAGCGTAGAGAGCATTGGATTTTAGCTTTTGTTGAGTTTAAGGATCATTGTATTAGGATATATGATTCTCTTTTTTCAAAGAGGGTAGAGAAGCAAGTTAATGCTTCTGTGGAATCTTTGGCAATCATTCTTCCACACTTGCTTGAATCTGTTGGCTATTTTGATTCTCATACGCAAAAGTATTTCACTAGTCAATTTGATCATCTTGACCCTTTTGAGATCATATTTGACGATTGTCCAAGACAAGAGAACGGTTTTTTTTTATCTCTTTAAATGTTTTTTTTTTTTCCCTTTACTTGATTCATTTTTACATTTATATTTGTTGTTTCTTTGTTAGATTTTTTGTGGTTATTTTTTTGTAGTGGTGATTGTGGAATATGTTGGTCTCCGAATCGAATCCGGATGCGGAAGCGTGGTGCGGGGAGGCGGATCGTGTATAACAAAAATTTTCATAAAACCTTTGAGATACTCTATAGATTATATTAATTTATGCACGAATAAATTAATCTCATTAATTCATTTATTAAGAACTCAATTAGGAAAAATACCTGGAGGCCGACTCGGTTGATAACTTGAGTTCTTTGATCTCGAACAATCCTTGCTCCAAAGCTTTGTGTTTAGAAAACCAATGTCTTCCACATCAATTCCTAGAATCCACGAAGACGTGTGTGTGGGCACACATGAGACAAAACGGATTACAATAAACACTCAAATTTCCACAAACACCAACGCATGTACGATGTGAAATTTTTGGAGAAAAGTTTTTCTTTCACTCTATAGAGAAATTTCGGCCACCTCTAAAATTAGGGCAAAAATTCATTCCGAAAATTGTCTCCCATTCTCTTATTTATAGAGTAGAAGTCAAACTTCTAGAAGGAATCCAATCTCTATCTCTAAGATAAAGCTTGTTAATTATCTCCTATTTGAATTTTAAACAAAATCTCCTATTCCCTTATCCCTTAGTGTGGCCGGCCAAGATAGGGATTCTCATCCCTGTGTGGC